>NW_007246153.1:0-60706 GCF_000164805.1 Carlito syrichta | reverse complement strand
GTCAATTTCTAGTTCTTTCAGAAATTGCCACACTGTTTTCCATAGAGGTTGAACTAGTTTGCATTCCCACCAGCAGTGTAGAAGCATTACCTTTTCTCCACATCCTCGCCAGCATCTGTTGTGGTTTGTTTTATTAATGATGGTCATTCTTACTGGGGTTAGGTGGTGTCTCAATGTGGTTTTCATTTGGATTTCTCTGATGACTAGTGAGACTGAGCACTTTTTCATGCATCTGTTGGCTGCCCTTATATAATCTCAAAACAGTCTGGCATTGGTACAAGAACAGGCATATGGATCAATGGAACAGGATAGAGATTCCGGAAGCAAAACCTCAATTTCTCAACCAACTCCTCTTTGACAAAGCCTACATCAACAATCACTGGGGAGAGGAGAACCTATTCAGTAAATGATGCTGGGAAAACTGGCTGACCACATGCAGAAGATTGAAACAGGACTCCTACCTATCGCCATACACAAAAATCAACTCTAAATGGATCAAAGACCTAAACATAAACCTCAAACTATAAGAACCTTAGAAAAAGCAGGAGACACCCTTACACAAATTGGAGTAGGCAACCAATTCCTGATCAAAACCCCAGATGTCCATGCCATAAGAGATAAGATAGACTAATGGGACCTCATCAAACTGAAAATCTTCTGCAAAGTCAAAGAAACTATCAAGAGAATGGGGAGACAGGCCACAGACTGGGAAAAAACATTTGCCAACTGTATATTTGACAAAGGTCTAACATCCAGACTCTACAAGGAATTCAAACGTGCTGAAAGGAAAAAACAAACAACTCTATTTAAGAGTGGGCAAAAAACATGAACAGACACTTCACAGGAGAACTTGCATTTCAAATAAGTTTTCAGGTGATGCTGATGATGCTGCCTGGATCACCTTGGGACTGTACTTTAGGAATCATCGGGTAAGATATTCACATTATAATATACTTGATAGCTGAGTCCTGTAATATATTATAGTTGCTTTTCATTTTTCATCCATGCTTTCCAACTCCAGAATGAACAACTGTTTCTTCCCATTTGATTAGTTTTTATACTTCTATTATTAATTTATATGTGAATTGTCTTTCAATGGTGTAAATCTTCTTTCAGTGTGTTCAGACTCATTTGGTATTTTTCATCTTTTAAAAAATAAAGATCCCAGATTTTTTTTTTTACCTGTTCTTTCTGTTTGTTGCACATTTCTCCTGTATGGATGTCTTCATTCACCCTAATCCTGGCAATCCTCTTGGCTTCTCCCCCATATTGTATATCTTACTTTCTTGACCTTGTAACTTTTAAACTACTGTTTGACAAGATATGTCTGGGAATGTCTTTTTTCTATTCTCATACCTGATCGAATGTTTGACTGAATAAAATTATATATTGGAACTAATTTCTTCTTGAAAGCATTGTCCCACAGTCTTTTGACTTCCAGTGTTGATGTTGGGTAATTTGACACCATCTGAGTCTTAGTCATTTGTATGGAACCAGTTTTTTCTCTGAACATTTTAGAATCTTTTCTTAGTCTCTGGTGTTCTGGAACTTTACGGTGATGCTACTGCTCTTCCATCATGCTGAGCATTAAATAGGCCCTTCCAATCAGGAAACTCACATCCTAAAATTCTGAGACGTTCCCTCTGATTTTCCTATGGGTGATTTCTTACCTACTATTTTCTGTGTCTTCTCTTTCTGTAATTCTTATATTTGTATGCTAGATGTTCTGCAAAAGTTGCTGAATTTTCTTATCTTCTTTTTCTATTTTCCTAATTTTGATTTCTGGGAGAGTTCTTCAGGTTTACTTATATTTTTAATTCTTAATATCTTCTTCTGGTTATTCTCTTAAAAGTTTGTTATGCAACCTGTTTTTACCTTATGAATGTATTTTATCTCTTGAAGCTATTTGCATAGATGTAATCTCTTTACACTGTCTCTGTGTCCTTTCTTTTGCTTTTTGTCTGTTAATTTGTTTTGGTTTATGTCTTTTTTCATGAATTTTCCCTCAAATATATGGTAATTATTGACTGCAAACTCTTATTTGAGCATGCCACTAAAAAACTGACTGAATACTTTCTAGGTGAATTTATTTATAGGTGGAGTTTTTTGTCTCTCACTGCTTAGCACTATAGAACCCCACCTTTCTCTATCTGTGGAGAGATAGAGTAAGTATTATAGTAGAATAGCCATGGATTTCGTGTCTGAAAATTTGTATGTGATACCCTTGAGGAACTGTATGAACTTGAACAGACATCATATCCTCTCCGTCAATTTGAATACCTAGAACAGTGCTTGGCACATGCTAGGCATGTGATAGTTATTGACTGAATGATAAAATATCCTTATCAGAGATGTGTATATCATAATATCCCCCTCCTCACTTTGTGGGACACTTGTATGAGAATATGTAAAAGTTCCTTAGAATTGTAAAATCCCACCCAAATTTCAGAGATTATTATTAAGGAAGCACACTTGTTGAGCAGGTACAATATTGTAGGACAGGCACTGAACTGGTCAATTTCACAGCATAGCTTATCCTTCCAAATGCATGTGCAATTATGGAGACCATGATTATATGAAAACAGGAGTGTTCTTGGAATCTATACAAAGCGCTCATGTAGAAGAGCAGGTGGAACTCAATGGAGTGTTGGCTGGGTGAGGAGTACGGGGTTGATGTACATAAAATGTGTATAGGATAAGGTAGGTGATATATATCTCAGTTTTCTATGAGGAGAGACTTTCTATCAATTAGAGCTTTCAAAGAGATGAACTGTTTTGATACTGATGAGTTTCCAGTCTATAGACATGTTAAATTCAGAATTTTCTTGAAATAGAGCAAGATAAATTTTCTGCTTTGGATATCTTATGACATTAGACTAGATGCTCTCTAAAGTCTGTTCTGTCTTTAATATCATAGTTATTACAGAATAATAGATTATAAAGCTACAATCATTATTCCAAAGCCTAGAAAATAGGCATCGATGATCTCAAACTTACTTGGGATGCTTTATAAACATTTTTTGAAATAAATAAATAAAAAAAGAAAAGAAAAATCCCATTACATCTAAATCATGGTGCTGATTCTGTCTTTGGAAAATGAAATTTGATAACTGCTTTGAAAGGTCAAAGTTTTTCCTCTGGGGCCAGTTCTTTATTTGATAAATTCTTGAAGAAATAAGAGGTATTTGGGGAGTGTGGACACGAAGGATGGTGTGCTTCCAGTAAGGAGCAAGGTTACTTCCTTGAATGGGCTTGCTCCCCAGAAGACAAGTTGATTTGCATTTTATCTGCAGTGCATCACTCGTGTATGTGCAATGCTGTAGCGCTGCCAGCCTCTGCTTGGATACAGCCTTGTCCTTTGAGGAGGGCTGCATTCATTTATAATCATCCAATACTGTTTAGTTGACAAGCAGGCATTTTCTTCCTCTTTTACCAACACCCCAAGAAAAGACACTACTGTGAAATCTTCTTTAGCCTTTCAAGGTCAGTCAAGAAAGGAGCTAAGATAAGAAAATACCACTATATTTTAGCTTGAGCAAGGATTCGATGGATAAAATAAGCAAGAAATAAAAATCAGAACGCTTAAAGTTATAGTTGCAGGAGGTGTAATTCAAGTGAGATAAATGCATCTTTTCTCTTCATCTCTAGGGTTGAAATCCAGGTAGGATTGGTAGTTTACAAAAGAAGCTAAATGGCTGTGATGACTCTGCAGTGCCATTTTCTGACGAATCCATTCTAATACCTCGTAGAACAGCTATCACAGTAAAGGGTTATCTAATGTTTAAAAATTAGGCTTCTATTGATAACTTTGGCTCAGATCTAAGGTAAGGTGACAGAGCCCACATCGTTGAAGGTGATTGATCAGTAGTGAACAGCAGTGGAATATCTTAAGAGCACTGGCAATATATGTCTGCTATGGGAGATTCCCAAGAGCACTGTTCTCAATCCTCATCTACCATGTACTTAGATGATCTCAGCCTATCCAATGTTTTAAATTGCTATTTAATGATTTTCAAACTTCCAAACATCTATCTCATGCCCAGATATTTCCTTTGAATTTAAGAAACATACTTCAGCCATGTAATGGATATTTACATGTGAATGTATAAAAATTAACATCTATTTGGGGGAATAGGAGAGAGGACTGAAATTCTTACTTTTCATTTAACTTTTGTTTGTGTTCCTTATACACAAGCTATAAGATATTTATATACACGAGGTGATAAATCAAATAAGAATTATAGCACTGCTTTATTATGAATTACCTAACATAACCTTAGCACAGCCCTCTCTGGAAAACTGATTTGGAGAGTATGACTTAAGCGAGAGATGCCCAGTAGGATTTTCTGCTCCCTCTTTATTTTGCAATTAAGATGGCTAAATCTTCAAATTAGATGCTAGACCCATTGCCCAGTCTGCTACCTTGAAGAACATCTAGTTACCTTCCCATTGCAATTATACCCTGTCAGTATTTGTTTTCTAGATAGGAGACCAGAAGCGCAAAAGTGGAGGAAGGGAAGATGGCACACGGTTCTGAACTTGACTTTGCAGGTGCTTCTAACCACTGAATGCCTTTTCTTCACTGACTGATGAATTTCTATGCATTCATCTCGATTAAGCTTAAATGTTACTTTGGGAAAATCTGCTGAAATACTAAGCATTAATTACTCAGTGTGTTTTCTGAGCATGTCGATCCTGATCTCGTGGGCCTCAGACATGCCCTTCATCCTTCCTGGTTCCGCAGTGTGGCAGTGACTGGCCCCTCCAAGCCCCTGTGTCAGCTGACTTATAGCTAGTGTCAGCCAATGAGAGGGCCTGGCAGGAAACGGGAGTGGAAGAGCAGAAGCCAGGGTCCTGCCCTCCCTGTCCGCATTGACTGGCTTTTCTAGCAGTGGCTCTGACCCCTCTGAAATTTCAGCTCATGTTCTGATTCCAGCTCCATGTGAGAACTCCAGCTCTGGTAACACCACCATGCTAGTTTCCCAGGACTGCTGTAACAGATCACTGCAAACTGGGTGACTTAAAATGACAGAAAATGTATTCTCTCCCAGTCCTGGAGGCCAGAAGTCTGAAATCAAGGTGTCTACAGGTCTACATTCCCTCCAACAACTCTACAGGGGTTCCTTTCTTGCTTTGTCTAGCTTTTGGTGGCCCCAGTGTCCCTAGGCTTGTGGCAGCATCACTCCACTTTGTCTCTGCCTTCACATAGCTTTCTCCTCTTCTCACTCTATGTCTTCTTTTATTTTGTCTTTTACAAGGACAATTGTTATTGGATTTGGGGTCCACTTGAGTTATATAGGATGATCTCATCTCCAAATCCTTAATTTAATTACAAATTAATTATGTCTGCAAAGATCCTTTTCCCAGATAAAGTGATAATCACTGGATCGGTATTAGGATGTGGACCACCATTCAATCCACTACAACCAACTCCCTTCTTTGTTTCTCTAGTCTTGGGGTAATAGAGGTTGTTTGCAGAGGACAATTTCTGGGTCACCTCACTGTTCACCCTTTCACTACACAATCCTTATCTTCGGAGTAACCGAACACTTACAATTCCTCTGTCACAAACATTTGGAATGGTTATAGTAAAATTTTGAGGGATACACACAGTGATTTTTATATGCTTCTAAATACAACATGTTGTCATGACTTATTGACAGGTATACATCTGCTGGCATGCTTTGATTTTTTTCTTTTTATCCCCAGGGCCCAACGACCATAGAATATACATTCTACTCATCACTGCATAGAATGTACTCTAAGATAGACCACATTCTTGGCCATAAGCCAAGCATAAACAAATTTCACAAAATTGAAATTTTGCCATGCACCTTCTCAGACCACGGTGGAATAAAAATAAACATCAACACCAACAAAGTTCCCCCCAAACCCACAAAGACATGGACACTAAACAGCATGATGCTTAACAACTCCTGGGTCACCATGGCAATCAAAACAGAGATTAAAAGATACCTGGAAACAAATGAAAATAAAGAAACATCTTACCAAAATCTCTGGGATGCCATGAAAACAGTAGTAAGAGGGGAATTCATATCTCTACAAACGCACATGAAGAAAATGGAAATATCACAAGTTCACAGTCTAACAAGTCACCTAAGGAAGATGGAAAAGCAAGACCATCAAAACCCTAACTTCAGCAGAAGAATCCAGATCGCCAAAATAAAAGCCCAAATCCGGGACATAGAAGACAAAAAGATAATACAAAAAATCAACAAAACAAAAAACTGATTCTTTGAAAGGATACACAAGATTGATGATCCCTTAGCTAGACTAACCAAGAAAACAGAGAAAAAACCCAAATAAACACAATCAAAAACACAAAAGATGAAGTCACATCTGATCTTGAAGAAATACAAAAGATTATCAGAGACTACTATGTACACTTGTATGGAAACAAACTTGAAAACCTAAAGGAAATGGAGGACTTCCTGATATCACACAACATCCCTAGGTTGAAACAAGAGGAAATTGAGACCGTAAATAGACCAAAAACAATCAAGGAAATTGACTATGTCATAAGAAAACTGCCTACCACAAAAAGCTCTGGACCAGATGGCTTTCCAGCAGAATTCTACAGAACATACAAGGAGGAACTGACACCAATCCTATGAAAGTATTCCAGGCAATTGAGAAAGATGGAATTCTCCCCAAATCATTTTATGAAGCTAACATCACATTGATATTCAAGTCAGGTAAAGACCCAACAGAGAAAGAGAATGACAGGCCAATATCCTTGATGAACACAGATGTTAAAATTCTCAACAAGATCCTAGCAAACCAGATTCAGCAACACATTTCAAAAATCATCCACCACAACCAAGTAGGCTTCATCCCTGGGATGCAGAGCTGGTTCAACATTCGTAAGACCGTAAATGTAATTAAATACATCAACAGACGTAAAAACAAAAACCACATGATTATATCATTAGATGCAGAAAAAGCTTTTGGTAAAATTTAGCACCCCTTTTTGATAAAAACAGTTGAATATCTAGGCATAGATGGAACATACTTCAAAGTAGTAAGAGCCATCTATAAAAAACCAACAGCCAGCATACTGCTAAACAGACAGAAATTGGAACAATTTCCCCTGAAAACTGGAACAAGACAAGGATGCCCACTCTCACCCCTCCTGTTCAACATAATTCTGGAAGTCCTAGCTAGACCAATCAGAGAAGAGAAGGTGATCAGGGATATCCAAATAGGAATATAAGAAGTCAAGTTATCTCTCTTTGCAGACGACGTGATTCTATACCTTGAAAACCTAGGAGAATCAGTCAAAAACCTCCTTGCACTGATAAAGGACTTTGGCAAAGTCTCAGGGTATAAAATAAATGTGCAAAAGACAATCGCATTCCTATACACCAATAATAAACAAACAGAAACCCAAATAAAAAGCACAATTCCATTCACAAAAGCCACTAAAAGAAAGAAAGAAAGAAACACCTTGACATCTTCCTAACCAGAGATGTGAAAGACCTTTACAATGAAAACTACAAAACACTGCTCAAAGAAATCAAAGATGACACAAACAAGTGGAAAAATATTCCGTGCTCATGGATTGGAAGAATTAACATAATTAAGATGTCCATTCTACCTAAGGCTATCTACAGATTTAATGCAATACCCATCAAATTACCAGCAATATTCATCTCAGACCTAGAAACAACAATACAGGAATTCATATGGAAACATAAATGACCAAGAATAGCCAAAACAATTCTCAGCAACCAAAACAAAACAAAACAAAAAGCAAGCAACAACAACAACAAAACAAAGCAGAAGGTATCACACTCCCAGACACATGACCATGCCATAAGAGATAAGATAGAAAAATGGGACCTCATCAAACTGACAAGCTTCTGCAAAACCAAAGAAACCATCAAGAGAACAGGGAGACAGCCCACGGACTAGGAAAAAATATTTGCCAACTCCATGTCTGACAAAGGCCTAACAGCTAGGATCTACAAGAAACTCAAACATGTTGAAAAGAAAAAAAAAAAACAGCTCCATTACAAACTGGGCAAAAGATATGAATAGACACTTCTCAGAAGAAGACATACGAGTAGCCAACAGATACACAAAAAAATGTTCAGCCTCACTAGTCATCAAGGAGATGCAAATTAAAACTACACTGAGATACCACCTAACTCCAGTCAGAATGGCTATCATCAATAACTCAATAAATAAATAAATAAATAAATAACAGATGCTGGAGAGGAAGTGGCGAAAAGGGAACACTTTTACACTGTTGGTGGAAGTGCAAACTAGTATAGCCTCTGTAGAAAACAGTGTGATGATTCCTAAAAGTTCTAAAAATTGACCTTCCATATGACCCCGCAATCCCCCTACTGGGAATATACCCTGAAGAACTCGAATCACTCTATAAAAAAGACATCTGTACACGTATGTTTATTGCAGCATTGTTCACAATAGTAAGAACATCGAACCAACCGTGCTGCCTATCAAAAGAGGACTGGATAAAAAAAAATGTGGTACATAAACACAATGGAATATGACGTAGTCATAAAGAAGAACAAAATCATAAACTTCACAGCAACCTGGATGGAATTAGAGTTTATAATACTAAGTGATCTTTCACAGAAACAAAGAACTGAGTATCACGTGTTCTCACTTATAAGTGGACCTTGAACAACCACTGCAATACTATAAGAAAAGGATTGACTATAGCGAGAAACTATGGAGGAGAGGGGGAGCGGGGAGGTGGGATTGACAGTAGTGAAAATCTGCCTGCGAAAGGGGGGCACACCTCATCAACAAGGGTACCTGCACAGTAAATATTTGTCTACCTAACCCTGAAATGCACCCCACAATTTTAAAATTAAAAAAAATTTTGAAGTTAAAAAAAAAATCTTCAGAGGATGTGGTACGTATACATGATGGAATATGATGCAGCCATAAAGAAGGACAAGATTATGAACTTCACAGCTACTTGGATGAACTTAGAGACTATAATACTGAGTGATCCATCACAGAAACAAAGAACCGAGTATCCCATGTTCTCACTTATAAGCAGACCTTGAAAAACTATAAAATACTATAAGAAAGGGATTGGCAGTAATGGGAAACTGCCAAGGATGGAAGGGATGCACAACTCATCAACAAGGGTACCTGCATAATGAACATTTGTATACCTAACCCTGAACTGTACTCCAGAACTTTAAAATAAAAAAATAAGTAAAGAAATAAAATATACATGAACACACACACACAATTACAAAAAACGAAAAATGTCTTCAGAGGTCCTATATTATCCTCTAAATAAAGAACAGATCCAACCCAACTTTGTATTTTTCTACACTCAGTTTTGTTCATGCCTCTCCTTGGTATGCCCTCCCACTGAGTTTGCTATAAGCCAATTCCTCAAGGCCCTTATAAAATGTGTCCTCCCACACAATGATGTTCATGATCTCACTAGACTGAATTTATCACTTTTCCTTTCAACTCTCACAATGTCATTTTAAATTATGTATTACCGTCACTTGGTACAGATCTAATTTCCCCTCCTTAAATCAATGATTCTTGAAGGCAAAGGCCTTGGTATATTTATCACAATTAGAGAAGCTACCGTTTACTGAATGTTTACTATGACTTAGATACTGAGCTAACTATTTAGAATGTGAAATCTGCTTTAATTATCAAACCAATCCTCTGAAATAGATACTATTTAATTCTCATTTTATAGATGAGGCAATTAATGGTTAGAGAAGATAAGTAAATTCCCCAAGGCCAAAATCTTCTAAATGGCAAAGATAGAATTTTAGCCTGGACTGTCTGACTCTAAAGTTCACGCAATTAGCTATATCACTTTCTCTGCAACACCTAATTTAATAGATGCCAGTTAAATGAATACAAATGGTTAGTATGTGTTAGTAGAAGCATAAGGCTTAGTAGCTAGACTCTAGTAAATTGAAGCTCTAACACTTTCTTGGAGAAAATTATTTATCATGTCTTAGCTGTTTACTGATTCATAAGGTGGAGGAGAGATAATTTCTACCTCACAAGAGTATTATGAAGATAAAAAGAAACAATGCACATGATGGCAACTATCAGCAGGCTCTCAACATATATTAGCTGATAATAATAGAAATTAAATTCCATTTTTACTCTTCCTCCTCAGAAATAGCAAGATGAAAGGAGAGGCATGCCATCAGCAGTAGCCATAACAATTTTACAAAATTCACCCCACCAGGAAATAATCTTTATTTTCCACCATATAAAGTCATGCGTAGTCTTTGGTCTAAAATGGAAATATCAAACTATATGGTGTTTTGTAGCGGAGTGCTGTTTTTACTTCGTTATATATCAATATCTCTACATCTATCATCTATCTACATATCTATATGTTTAATGATATAATATCATTACATTAACAAGATAACCATGCCACTGTTCCTAGGAATGGCATGTGTATAGTTCAATCTTTAGTAAGACGTTGACCTTCTTATCTAGGCTTCAACTCTTCTTACTATATCCCTCAAGTGGCCTCAAATGTGTAAGTAAAATTTGCGCATTCTTTTTCATATTGTTTCTCTGCGTAAGCTCTTCTTCTTTGTCTTGCTGAGAACAGTGATTCATTATGGCATTTTGAATACTTCCAAATATTGGTGTCCACAAGAGTATTGTTCTCTTTAGCAAGGTCTTTTATCAAATGAAATTTGAAAAATTTATAATAGTGTGTGAGTATATACACATTCACTAGTTTGTGCTACTCTTTGCTGCTACTTTTATTTCGTAAAATAATGCCCTTTGACATTTCGTAAGATCCCATCGCTAATCAGTGGTTGAAGGAATATTGAATTTTATATTAACTTCTTGTAAAATGGATCCCATTCTCAGTACCTTTTCTGCATTAAAACACAAACAAATCTTGTTTTAGAGATCTGGCTAAAGACAGTCAGTTCTCAAGCGGTGGGGACGAGGAGAAGGGGCACAGAGTGTGACATGGAATCACAAAGAGTTAATTTTCTGGTTGCTCTAGGCCATCTAAATATGGGGAAAACACATTAAGAGAATATACTTTAAAGAGAGAAACTTTATCAGTTTGTTTCCAAGTCCATGATTAGAGAATTGTACATGGAAAATTTTCAATGCAATTCCCATTCTGTTGACATTCAGGAAAAAAGTACAGTATCTATCTTTGTAAATTACAGTGACATATGAAATTCTTATGCGCTGTCTTAATGTATTTGTTTTGGGTCTTAACTATTCTATGAAACTCAATCTTCATATCCTAAGAGAAATTCATAAATGCAAGGTGCAATGTGAAAAATTGAATAATTTTTTAAAAGCTCTGTCCTTTAAATGCCCTGGGAAAAAACCCTCCGTAAACATAGCATCATTAATATTGCAAAATTACCAGCTAAATCATGTAAAAATTAAATTTTACTTAATGTAATTTCAAGGATGTCTTTGATACCGCGAGGTCACATTTTCTGTGTTTGTGATTGCCTGTAGAAACAGGGCTTTATTGATCTGGAGACAATAGCTTTCTGCAAGGAACAACAGGGTAGAGTTGCTGGCTCTGTCCTTATTAGTCTTGGTGAGGTATCTATTGAAGAATCTTTATGCTAATTGTGTTATAGATGGAAAAGACATGAATGGGGAATACTAGTAGTGCAGCTGGCCAGGGAATATTTTCCCATCCATGCTTATTACCTTCCACCAAACCCAACCAAACAAGCTCCCTCATCAGAAAAGAGTAAACTCCAACATCATCCACCAAAATAACCTAACACAGACACAGACCAGGGATCCCGGAGGAGGGTTCCGCCAACTCATACTAATTTTTATTTAAGCCAAACATTGTAAAGTTTATTGTTTCATCAGTTGTCTGCCCATGGAAAGCAATTTCTCTCCTTATTATCAGTTTGAACAGAATTCCGTGAAAAGGTAAAAATGTGGACAGTCCCTCTATAGTTTGAGATAAAATGAGATTTCATATATATATATGTGTGTGTGTGTATTTAATTATCTTTTAGAATAGAAAAAAAAAAAAAAAGCTGATGGTGGTGTTGGAATGCTAGATGTTATGTCCATGAGCAAAATTGAAATAAATAAAAATACCTAACGTGAAAACAGTGCTTAGCTGACTAAGAACTTTCACAAACGTACTCAATTGATTTCACTCTCCTTTGTCAGGAAGTAGACTGAGCAGATATTATCCCCGTTTTAGTGAGCTCAAAACATTGGAGAGATTTGCACACATTCATTTAGAGATTAAATAGGAGATTTAGAACCTGAAGCCAAGTTTTCTGACCAGAGATCTTGTTCTTTTTTCCAGCACTTCACACTGCATCAGAAAGGAATAAAGCCCAATGGATAGACAATAATGCAGAAAAGAATGTCTGTCCATGCCGGGCTTGGTGGCTCAGCCTGTAATCCTGCGCCTTTGGGAGGCTGAGGTGAGTGGATTGCCTGAGCCCGCGGGTTCGAGACCCACCTGGGCAGCGAGACCTCATCTCTACAATAAATCAAAAAATCAGCCGGGCGTGGTAGCGCATGCCTGTAATTCCAGCTACTTGGAAGGCTGAGGCGGAAGGATCGCCAAAGCCCAGCAGGTCGAGGCTGCGGTGACCGGGAGCGGCCACTGCACTCCAGTCTGGGCGACAGAGTGAGACTCCAACTCAAAAAAAAAAAAAAAAAAGAATGCCTGTCCACTAGGTAGCCTGAGCTCTTTTCCTGATAAAAAAAATTTCCAATGGTTTGTGCCCTACTAGGGCTAGTGAGGAAGGCTGTAAAAAGGATGTCTTCTTCTAAGAAATGTAAAATACTACAGCTCCTATAAAAATTACTTTAAAGAAAAATATGTTTTATTGAAAATAATTTTATATTTTGATTATTTCACTTAAACATGGGAAGTTATGTATTTAGTTTTGTCCAATAAAAAGAATGGACAAAATGCTTACTTTCACGTTCTATTTGTTTTTATTTGGATGAAACTTAAAAGGCTATTTTAATCATAGTTTACTCAAGGAAATGGAAATTCAAACATTCATTTCCAGAAATACTTATTGCTTGCTATAGACTTAGCTTTAGGCAATGAGGATACTGAGATGAATGACATTACTTCCTTCTAGAAGCTCAATCTTAAAGGACAGAAAGGCATGTGTTTTATAAGTTATGCTATAATTTAAATAACATAAGACAACAACAGAAGCATGGAGGAAGGAGAGAGTAACAGTATCTAGAAGTATCAAGAATGACCTTTCTAATAAGATATCATCTCACTGGATTTTAAAGAAAGAATAGGGCATTCATCAGAAGTCCATGGTCATTCCAGCCAAGAAATAATGAAGCATGAGGCAGGTTGTTTATTTTTCCTAGAGTTTTATATTATAGAAAGAAATAAACTTTTCATGGTACCGTAGAAAGATGGCCAGGATAAGCATGAGTACATCTGATTTCTAGTCCAAACTTCTCCTGACTTTGAGTCATTAGAAAAATAATTCCCTCTTTCTGGGTCTCAGTGTGGAGTATATTCATTCTGAGATTTCTTCCATGTCTGATGTAATCAACTTTAATGAAAAACCCTGGCATTTAAGAACATAGCTTCTAAAGTCAAGCTAGATCTGTATGTGAATTTCAATTTTCATCACTTTCTTACCACTTTAACTTATGAAAGTTCCTTAATTTATCTGAGTCTTCGTGTCCTCATCAGTAAAATGATAATATTAATCTCAGAAAGTAATTGTGAGTATTATATAAGGTAAGTGTACAAAGTAAAGTAAGAGAGATCCTGACTTATGTTTCTTGGAGCCATTGCACTTTTAGCTATAACATTTAGGGGAGAATTGTATACATTAGGGATAATTGAGGGGCCATTAAATGGAAAATACGAAAATAAATTTTTGTTCTTCATAAAATATTTATTGGTCCTACCCAGGTCCCAGATAAAATAACCTTAACACACTAATGTGACTACTATGGAACCAGTCCCCTGGGCATTACTGGCAGGTAAGTTCTACTAACACAGGAAACAGGTAACGTTTCCTATGGGTTTGATCCACATTGGGTCAGTACGGTTTAGTTTATACTGTCCCAAGTATTGGCTGCTGAGTGTTGTTGATACATTGGGTGATGAAATATAACTATATCAATTCAAATCTATCTCAAGTCCTAAATCTCTCCCTTCTACCAGATCTTAAGTCACCCAAGTCACATCTCCCCTGGCTACACCATCTAAATGTTCATGCCCTTTGGATATTCTTTTCTTGCTTTTTTTCTTCTTCTTAACACTTATCACTTTCTGCTTTACTATGTAATATATTGAGTTATTACTTTTGTTGTCTGTTTTCCCCACTAGAATGTATGCTCCTTGAAAGCAGGAAATTTTGTCCGTTTACTTACTAATATATCCCCAGTGCTGTGATTAGTCACTGACACCTTATAGTCATTTTAAATGAAGATGAATCACACAAAATGGATATGAACTGGCACAACATAGACACGCTGAATGAAGATAAATCAGATAAAAATGCATGCTCATCACAGAGCTGCCAAAACCTTCATCAAGGAGCAGGCAGGAGGTTATTTTATGACAGAAAACAGAAACCTACCGAAAAGTCAATGACTTCTCAATAGAAATGAGTCTACCAGCTGTGAGATTTTCTTTTTCAAAGTTGAAGAAGTCTATAAAATCCTGTTTCACACCAGTCAGAGAATATATTTGCAGAACGTATCTGCAAGGTTTATAAATGAGAAGATCACCAGAGAAAAGAAGCAACGGCAAGATTCATGACTCCTGAATTCCATTCCTTTGCATGAACCAGTGAAAACTGCTAAAGACAGAAGAATGAAGCAACCTAAGGAGAGTTGATGAGTAGAAAATCCCTGTAAAATAGAGCGACAGGCAACACAGAAGCTCTAAACATCTTTTTTAACTGTCTGTGAAATAAGGGGTTTCTGACATTAATTACCTCAGGCTACCTTGGGAAGAATGGTTCTAGGTCTGTCATTCGACAGCTGAATGACCTTGTGCAAGTTATCGAGGCTTTCTGAGTCTCAGTTTCTTCCCCTTCAAAGTGGAGAAATACACTTCTTACTGTACAGACAGATTGTAAGGATAAAACGAGACCGCATCTATGTGGACTTGTAGCTTGCATTGCAAACATGCATCCAATAATGGTGCACACATAGAACAGTGTCAAAAACTTTTTTCTGCTTCAAAGCACATATGAAGAAAAATTCACTAGTTTGGTGATTATACCAGTGGCATCACTTGCAAATGAATTTGTTTGTTTAACTGATAAAAAGTGGTTCCAAGAAAGAATCTGCATTTCTTTTCTTTTTTTTTTTTGGAAAAAGGCAATATGATCAGAATATGTATCTCCCTGTTATTGATCCTTGATATTTTTCCTCCTTCTATCAGATCAAGGTAGCTCACAATACCCTTCTGAAGGCCTATTAAAATGTATGGCTGTATCTTTAAAATAATTTTGAGAAAATTGAGTGAATAAAAGGAAAAGATAACTATCACCTAATTCCTCACCTAGAAAATGGAATTTTATACATTCTAGCACAAACAAGAACAGAAGATGTCATGCCTCTAGCAATGTATTCAGTATCAGAGGATGGTTCAGGATTCATTTTTTATAACACAGAGGAAGCAAATTTAAGTAATTCTGTACATTGATAGAATCATAAGGTAGAATTTGTTAGTACAGAGAGTGTAAAGTTACCGTTTTTATTAAATTTGGGTAAATTTTATTACACAGAGTCAGTGTATATAAGAGTATGTGTGTTTCATGTGGTTAGAATGGGTTTGTTTAATACTTACAGGGCTCATGTTGATGAAAGAAAATTCTCAGAAGACAAATAAAGAGAAAATATAACTAACTTTATCTCCCTCTGTTTTCTATTTTAGAACAATAGTCCAACTATTGTGCATTATATTTTCCAGGGCCTTTGATTAATTTGGCAATTAAAAAACTATTTTTTGCAATTAATTAAATGTACTGAGAAATATAAGATATTCTCTCCTGGAGTGGAAGGGGAACTGTAGATGGGGTGGAGGGGGGTGGTGAATGGGAAGCCATCTGTAATCTTCCTTATTAGAGAATGATAGCTGGGTGGTGTTAATCTTAATTTTGGAAACAAGAATTATCTCTGGTATATCTGATGGCCTGTGATGTTACAATGAGAGGTACAGGGTAAAGCAGAAAAACAATATTTAAATAAATTATATTTTAATGAGTTCTGATCAGCTCTGCTGCACATTGCTCGAGCCCCCTGATTAAAAATCGTCGATTCAGAGACTTTTACTTTAAAATGGAATTCATCTGTGGGCCTCTGGTGGATATTCCCTAATACCCATGAAATAAAAAATGTATGAAACCCTAGAAGAACAGAAACTTAAGACTGACAACTAACCAGCATCTATCGAGAATTAAGTGGAAGCAAATGGATCCAGGTTGATAAAAACAGATATGCAAAGAAAGGACATTACAAATATTTAGAAAAGCATTTTCCCCCTGCACCACATACTTAAAACAACTCAGATCTGTTCCTACCAGAAAATGGCCCCTCTGTGGCATAGATGCTGCTTTCTTTGAGACTCCAGGTTATTTTTGTCTTTTTTCCCCCCATATATAAATATACTTATTTGGGACACAGAAAACAAATTGCATTCTGGGTAGGAATAAAGACTGATAGCATTTTAGGAGATTAAGTTCCCTTAAGTAAATCACTAATGTACTGTATGAACAATGTATTTGGGAATTCAGCTTTACAGATATGTACTACTATGAGTTAAAATAATGAGACTCAAGAAATGATCCTCAGAAGAGGAAATTAGCTGTGAGCTGTGTCTGTCATCCTGACCCCAGCTGTTCAACTGAAAAGAGGATTTGTCCATTATGCACATGGGGAGAAAACAGGAATGAAGGCAATCAATACATTCAGTTCTGTTTATTGATAAGTATGCAACAAAAATAAAAACTCACTGCTTTTTAGGCGAGGCAAGATTACTATGACCAAATGTTCTGTTTTATCTTCAAAAGTCCCAATTCACAATTTCCCTAATGATTCATTCATTTTCTGATTTTCCCTGGATTTGTTTCATTTTATTGAAATATTGTTATGCAAAGTAAGAGAGTGGGCCTGCAATTTGCACTTTTATCATTTGCTATGGTCTTGTCTACTAAAGTGTAAGAAGAATATGCTGTTAAGAAAGTTCTAACTTTAACACACGAATAAATATCAAAGGGCACCAACAATGATACTTTCCACTTTTTCCTGTATTTTCTAGATCCAGTGTAACTAACAACTTCCTTCCAAAGAGCGTGCAGAATATTCACTGATAAAACAGGGGAGTTTGGATTGGAGCTGCTGAGGACAGTAACTCCTGGTGGGGGTGGAAACGGAAGAAGAATTCAAGATGGTGGCCTTGTGGGCTGTTTGGTGCATCCTGCTCTTATTTTATAATGTGATTCTTCGCTAACCTCTTTTTCTGATGGCCTAGAATTTATTCAATTTTAGTAAGTGTTCTAGCTGCACTTAAAAAGAATTTAAATTCTGTCTTTGTTTGATGGCCTACATTTGACATCTATCATATTGTGATCTTGTTATCTTGTTTTTCTTTTCACCATATTCCTGAGTAAACTGGTGTTTTATATATGTCAATAAGGTCAAGTTTTTAATTTTGCTGTTCATGTCTTCTGTATCTCCTCCTTACTGGGTTTTTGCCTGTTTGTTCCATGAATTATTAAGAGAGTATGCTACTGCAGTTATGAATTTGTTTCTCTTTCCATTTATTTCAATTTTTGTCTTACCTGCTTGAAAAAAATGTGTCATCGAATGCACAGAGATTTAGTTTATGATATTTTTCTGGTAATTTTTTATCCTGGCAAAATATCCTTTTAAATTCTGTTAATGCATCTTTCCTTCGAGTCTATATTGCCTGATAATAGTGTAGGTGAAACAACTCTCTTTTCATATATATGTATTTCCATTTTCTTTCACTTTTCTTTGCTTTTAAAGTTCAGAGGTTTTCTGTTTTGACGGGAAAGCTGTTTTTGCAGTTTGTTTTGTTGATTCAGTAAATCTTACTCTTCACCTTGGAATATTTAGTTTACTTATATTTAAGTAATTATTGATATAGTTGGGTTTTATCTTCCATCTACTTTTTATTTCCTATTTTCCCTTTTACTTTATGATACTTTAATTTATTTTTCTAATTTCTTGCCTTTTGGCGTATTCACCAGCTATTTATATGTATATAATTTCCTTCTATTAACATGTTATTTATGTATTTTTTTCAGTGACACCCTAAAACTGACAACGTGTTTCATGAATTATTACTGTTAAACGCAAATTCTTACTTTACACTTCTTTGGTAATGCTAAGATACATAGAATATGTTAATTGCATTTATTTATTCCACAGCTTTGTGTTACCAATGCCATACATTTTAAATACAGATAACTTAAAAAAGAATTATCCCATTATTTCTGTAAAGATGATATTAATTTACAATTAATCTTTTCCAGTGTTTTTCACTCACCTCTAAGTATACAAGATAGCAGAAGAACACAATAAACAATTATAAACTCACTTCTCGGAAGCAACTATATTAACATTTTGCCATATCTGTTTTGTAGATCTGTGTGTATGAGTATGTATGCTCAGTAATTTCAAAGAAGCTGCAGACTTTACCATCTAAAGCATTGGCAGGTATGTTTTTTTGAAAACAAGGACTTTCTATACATTTCCAAGGTATAACTACCTTCCTTATAAAATAAAAAAAGTTTAGATCATATCATCTCATACCTTTCTGTATTCAAAGCTCTCCAGTTGTTCTACAAATAACTTCTATAGGTGTAGTTTTCAAACAAAGTCCAATTGGATTTATATATTATATTATAGTTGGTTTTTACAGTTCTGTGCACTAGTATAGCTCCCCCATCCTAATTTAATAGCATTTACTTTTGAAGTGATTCGACTTATAGAATGGCCTACCTTTGGCATCTATCAAATTGTGTTATTGTTATCTTGTTTTTCTTTTCCCCATATTCCTGAGTAAACTGGAAGTTGGGGACAAAGATTAGATTAAAGTTCAAAACCTTTTGCAAAAATTACTCTCAGATATTATTATGCTCTTTATATAACACCTCATCACGAAGCATATAATATCAGACTGTCACACAATTAGTGATATTAAGTTTGATTGTTTAATTATAGCTGTGAACTTTTTAAAAAATATGTTTTGTTTAAGATATTGCAAACCCATTTAATATAAACCAGCCAAGACTGTTCAAGTTCAAGAACATTATCTTCCATTATGGTTTTTTTGTTGCTATTTAAAAATTTGTCTTTTTATTTAGGGTGAATGACACGTGGTTTAGAACTCTATAATCTCTCCACATGTAGCACTTTTATTTTCATCTATTCATCTTTTCAGTTTGCATTCTGAGAGCATTGCTTATGCTTATTTTATATATACATTATGTATTTTCTGCAGTGTGCCTTCTGCACTTGACTGTTATCAATGCTATTTAAAGTTCTGCTTTAGTAATGGGAATATGGCTGGGGAAAGGGGGGCACACCTCACCAACAAGGGTACCTGCATAATGAATATTTGTATGCCTAACCTTGAATTGTACTCCACATCTTAAATATAAAAAAATAAAAAATAATAAAATGTATGTCATCTTATAAATAGTAAATATCTTAATTTCTTTTATATCTTCCTCCCCCATTGTTCTCAGAATTCTCATTTAATACCAGAATGACTATGTACAAACAAAAATGGGTAGCAGAGTTGGAAACTAGCAAAAGACGACACTGCTGAGCCTCAAATTCTAAAGGAATGTTGGGAAGATAATGTCCAAGGGATATCTTTGTAGAAAGGTCAACAAAGACCTGAGTTATTTGATTATGTTTCAAAGCTTAAAGTGATTTACAAGGATGAGATGGTAAAGACACAAGGGAAGGCTGGCAAACTGTCTATGATGGGGATTCTGGCTACAATTAAATCACCTGAAGAAGGTTTTTTAAAAAATACTCATGTTTGGAGGACCTCACCCTGGAGGAAATAAGTCAGAGTGGGATGAGGTTAGGGTAGGGGGTGTTCACACATTGCCTTTTTGTAAAAACTTTCCAGATGATTCTATGTGTGTGAAAATGTTTGTGAGCCATTGGTCTGGGAAGTGAATATCAACTATATTTGTGTCTCCTGGAAAGTACAATTGTGCCACTACACAAAGAACAGCTGTTACACTTGTTCTCAGCTTATACTTGTGTGGGCTTCAGGTTAAGTAAACTGAAGGCATTGCTACATTGAGATTTGGCAACCAGGATCAGCATGCTTGTGAGGAAAGATGAGGCAGGGTTGGGAGTTGATCTATAAAGTGTTGGTTACAAAATCTGAAACATTTACATCAAATGCTTGAGGAGAAAAAAAAAGATGACAAAATTTCAAATATATTAAGCAGAATAAATATAAATGACTTAAAAATTTTATAATAAAACTTATATAAGGGCACATTAAAACAATATAATGCTGTTTGTAGAAGTAAAACAAAATCATAGACAGAATGTCAAAAGTTAAAGAAAAGATGTATTTGATACATGCAAACATAAAATAATGGTTGTTGCAATGCAATATCAATATCAAATAAAAGTAAATTCAAAACATAACCACTCAAATGGACAATGTTGAGCCATTTTATATTGATAAAGAATGCAACCTACACAGAATTTTCAAAAATTTTAAATTTGCTTTAAAACAAAGCAGTAATATTATTGTAATACTCATATAATATCTTTGTAAAATGTTATTTTTATAGAATATCTGTATTTTAATATTAATATTCTGCAAAACAAAAGGGCAGAAAATCCATACAAAACACAAACAGACCTTCATATTTGAATAAAATATGAAAAACTGGAGAAAAAAATAAAGTTCTACTTTATAATGGTCAATTATCTTCAATTTTTAATCTTAATTTTGCTGAGTGTCTTTCTTTTCGCTTCCTCAGTTTCATTTACGTATCTGCACCTTTTTCATGATATTCAGGTAGTCTTAGATGTTGCTTATGCTGTACAAAAAATTCTCTTTATTTGCATCATTTTGCATTAAGCTTTTTTCCAAAAATCCTCTTCTTATATGTATTTTTTGAGTCCTATAACAACACTTTCCTTTTTCTTGAAGAATAATTTCAAATGACTTGTTTTAATTTCCTGCTTCTGTTAAAACCAACTACCACAAAATTAGTAATTTAAAACAAAACAAATTTATTTTCTTATAATTTTGGCGGTCAAAAGTCCAAAATTAGTCATGGGAGCTTAAAGTCAAGGTGTTAACAGAACTGGTTCCTTTTGGAGGATCTAGGAAAGAATCCATCATTTTGCCTTTTCTGGTTTCTAGAGACCACTTGTATTCCTTGACCAGTAACTCCTTTCACACATCAGTTCAACTTCTTGCTTCTGTTGTGGAATCTCCTGCTAAAAACTTATCTTCTATCTCCCTCCCAAAGACCTTTGTGATTAGATTAGATCCAACTAAATAATCCAGAATAATCTCCCCATCTCAAAATCCTTAGCAGAGTCACACTTGCAAATTCCCTTTTACTATGTAAGGTACCAATATATTTAAAGATTCTGAAGATTGCAATGTAGACATCTTTGGAGGGACATTGTTCAACCTATCACAGGTCCTATGTTTTGTGTTTAGGTTCTTTGATATTTAGATAGGATGAGGAGAATCTTCTAGTTTGGTATTTTGCTCTAAGGAAGACTCCCTTCTTGAGTGCTTTTAGAATCCTTTTGCAGATCTTATGTTGAAGGACTGGCTGGTATATATTTATGTCATTAGTTCTTCGATCTTAACATTCTAAGAAAAGTAGCCAGGCACCTGGCTGTAGTTACAGCATTGGGAATTTATTTTCTACACAACTTTTATTGCGTACATTGACCACCAAGAGTAAGCTTTCTGAAGCCAGATTTCTGTTGTGTCGTCTGCATGTAGGAGACCTTGTTCAGCTTTTTTCGCCCCTACTACTGTCAAAAGACAAGGTTTATGCTTCTTTAAGACCATGACAATAATGAAGAGAAGGAAAAGGAGGAGGAGGAGATTGACGATGAAAATGGTGGTTACCACATATTGTGCGTTTATTGGAAGCTATTCACCATGATGAAAACTTTTCCTACGTTACTTCATTTCTTCCTTTTCACAAACCTGTGACGTAAGTACCATTTGTCATCATTTTTGCATCTGGGAAAATGAAAGGCACAGAAAGAGTAATTACCTAACCTTAGATCACCGGAGGTAGAAATAGCTGAGCAGAGACAGAGGGTTCATTATTTTTTTAAGTTTATTTTTATTTTAAAATTGTGGGGTACAGTTAAGGGTTAGATATACAAATATTCACTGAGCAGGTACCCTTGTTGATGAGGTGTGCTCCCCTTTCCCCAGACAGATATTGACTACCATTAATCCCACTTCCCTTCCCCTCCCCGTTATCCCCTCCCCATAGTTTCCCGCTACTATCCATCCTTTTCTTATAGTATTACAGTAGTTGTTCAAAGTCTGCTTTAGCAAACCTCTCCCTCGGGTCTTCTAGCACAGTTGGTTCAGGATGCTGGGCTCTCTATCGATATCTTACCTTTGCCCTTGCAAATTGGGATTTGTTAGCAGTGTCCTGCTGCTGTCTTTTGTTAGTACTTTTGACATTATATTGTTTTCCTGAGAACAGTTGTGACTTGGACTTGTGTCTTAGCATATTTCAATTTGTACCCTATTTAGCAGAATGTACCTTCGTGTTTTATGGTATGTGCACAGTATTATTGTTTAGTTTCTAGGCTGATCCATATCCTCTCTCAGTATTTTATATTTCTCTAGTTATTTCAGTATATTTTTTAAAAGACAGAGGCTGAGATGTTTGTACTTCAGAGGCCCTCAATTTTGGAAAGTCCTCTTCATCTCCCTGTTTTAAAACTTTTTAAGTTATCTTAGTGAACCATTCACCATCTTTATCAATATTTCAAACTCTAATTCATGATGACCTATTGTTTGGAACCATCTCAAATCTTTCTCTTTATGACATAATTTACTTCGTTAGTCAGCTGTACTCATATTGATTCCTTTCATCTTTATTTGAAATAATAGGTACCTAGTTTTGACTTGATTTGACATATTAGTAAGATTTTTTAAAAGACTTTTTAAAGAGCGGTTTCTGGTTCACAGCAAAATTGAGCAAGAAGTACAGAAGTTCCTATCTACTCCCAATACACACAGCTTCCCCCGTTATCAACATTCCCCTCTTCAGAATGGTGCATTTGTGGCAATTAATGAACCTAATTAATTGATGCATCATTATCACCCATAGACCATACTTTACATTAGGGCTCACTCTTGGTGTTGTATGCTCTATGGGTTTGGACAAATATGTAATGACATGTACCCACCATTACAGGATCATACAGCATTGTTTTAGTGCCCTAAAAATCCTCTTTGTTATGTTTATTTACCCCTCCCTTTCCACCAACTTCTGGTAATCACTCAACTTTTTACTATCTCTATAGTTTTTGCATTATCCAGAATGTCATCTAGTTGGAAGTAAGAGATTTTCAATCAAATTAGCAAAGCATTTTCTTTATTGGACTACTAATTGTGATCTTCTCAGTTCGCTTTTGTTTTTAAAGACATGAAAGCTAGTTTAGGTAGGAAAATAGGTTTTCTACTTATACTTTCGTATTTCAGAAAGATGAACATTTTCTCCCTATGTTTTCCTGGAAGATATTTAAGAGACTTTAGCCTCAGTTCTACTATGGTCTGGTTATGTGACACTAACTTCCCTCCCTTTTTTTTCTTATAAAATGAGGTTGAATCAGATAATCCCTTCCTCCTTTAAAATTGTCTAATTTTTAATGGCAAGAGATTAAATATGTTTGATTTTGCTTGGAGCAAATGGAAATAAATTGAACACAGTGTCTTCTTGGGACACTAGAAAGCAAAAGATGATAGTGCAAGAACTAATCTTACTGTTTAGGGAAGTCCTTTAATTCAGCGTTTCACCTGAATGCCATAGACTTTGTCTATGGGAGAAACCTTCACTCTGAAAACACATGACCTTTCAAGGATAAGACAGGAAAAAAAAAGTGGCATTGAGACAGACACAATTCATTAACACTTCTCAAGTTCTTATTAATCTAGATTTTCATTTTCCCTGAGAGCCCTTAAAATCTTTGTAGCAGAAGATATTTGACACGTCATAAAAGCATTTGACAACACACAGAGCTGATATAAGGGGACAGAGCATCTAGGTGGAATTAAACCTAGGTTGGAAAGCTGAAATTTGTCGTCAGCTGTTCTTGAAGTTTAACACATTACAAATTTATGCATTGCATATGGCAAGTGAGGGTGAATTGGAGACTTGAGCAAGCCAGACTTTTTGAACATAAGCATATTTTTTTCCTTGCAGAAAAGAGAAAAATGTAAAGGAATAGCATTAAAAAGAGAGATTCTTGGTGAGCAATTTTTTTGATACTTATTTTTAAATGAATTTTTGTGATGGAAAGGTCCTTAATGAAGACATACAATATCTCACAGTAACTACAGTTTTCTTTGTATTCGATTCATAAAATCTTCTGAGAGTCAATCTGGTGATTTCATGAGTCAGATCAAAAGAAAGATTTGCTTGAATGCATTTAAATCTCTGTCCAAATCTAAGCAGATAAGGTCTGAATCTGGAAATGATTAAAATTATGTGTTAGTTGAGACAAAAATATACAAAGGAGCAAAAAAAAAATCTATAAACTGAAAAGAATGTGTGGGTCAAGAAAAAGATATTTGTCATCACTGCCTTGTGTTAATGAAAATGGGTAGTTGAGAGCTCCCGAGGGCATTTGATACCTTGAGGTCTTGCTGAGAATGCAGCTGCTGGTTCTATATATAGACTTAATTCTGTTGCGGAGGGAATAAAAGCATACATACCATTATAATGAGATTACTGGGACAGCTCCCAAATTGAGACAGCTGAGCCAAATCAATAGATGCATTTTTTCTCCCCTTAAAATTGCCAAACCCATTAGGAAGACCAATATACTTCATGGCTAAACCTCTGCAGCTTAGAGACTGCATGTCAAGCTCCCTCCAGCATTTTTCAAATTAAAATTTTAAATGTAAGAATGATTCCAAAATATGACCACACCATCAAAATTGTAGTTTCACTGGGATAAGCTCTCCTAGTGTTCCTTTGAAAAGTTCCTTTATGCATTTTGGTAATATAAGTTGTCCATAGTTTGACAACCAGTCTGCTGGGATGGTATACCACATGGTATAATGGAAAGAGTAGGGACTTTTAAATCACACAGGTTGGAGGTTAGAATCCAAGCCCCTCTATCATTAGTTCCATGGCCTCTGTATACCCAACTACAGATTAAAACAAATGTATGTAGCAAACAATGCTGGGTACATGCAAAGCCCAGACTTCACCTTTCCATAATAGATGCATGTAAGAAATCACCACTTGTACCTATGAAACATAGAAAAATAAAAAATATGTATCATTAAAAATAAAACAAAATGAAACAAATGTATACTCTTTTCCCTTTGTGCAAAAACTGAAGACAGGATATAGACGTCATTTTGAAGGAAATAATTAATGGCGTGGATAAATATTCAGCTACGGTAATATTCCATCCCTCATTGTATTTACAACAAAAAATAAACTGAATTTAATAATAAAGGATTGCTTAGATAAACTATGATGTGTTTAAACAAAGCATTTTTATGTACCCACTTAATTGAGAATTTAAAAGAGTATTTTATGAACTGAAAAGAGGCCCAAGATGTATTACTGAGCTAAAAAGTAGAGTTTATCCAATATGTATGGTTTGTGAGGTAAGACACTATTGTGTGTATGGCTTGTATATATACAAAACTCACAAATTTATACACACACATGCCTGCATTTATGAGTTGTAGACTGCAGTAAACAGTGTGGTTACAGATGAGTCTTTATTCTCCTTGTTGCTTCTCTGCATTACTAAGTTCTTTAAAATAAACATGGCATTCATTTGGTAAATAATAAAATTAAACGACTTTTCATAAAATAACAAAAAAGACTGTGATTCAGTTCACTGAAAAAAGGCATGTCATTGCACATAAATTAGTAAATATCACCAGTTACTTATACAGAAATTCAATTTGCTTTCAGTGAGAAAACCAGTGACAGTCACAGGATTGAAAGGCAGAAGTCCCAACCTGGATCCAATGAAGAAGACACAGGATGAGTACAATATGCAAACAATTCAGACTCTTTGAAAGGTCTGTCAAGCCACAGAGACAAATTAGCAATATGTATATAAAATTGCATATTTAAAAATCATACAACTATATACTGTACGCATAGTTGTATATTTTAACATCTATTGACAAAGATGGTATTTCTGTCCTGGAGTAATATTCTAATTTTACTCACTTCTCCTATGAAGAGTCAGTACAGTCAAATAGCTAAATACTGAGTCTGACATCAGATAGGTCTAAGTAAGACGTTTGCTTCATCGTTAACTGGCCATGTGATCTTGACCTGCTCTGAAACTTAGTTTCTTCATTTATTAATGGGAAATAGCAATAATAAGAGTGATCACTCTCTTAATCACAGTTAAAATTTGCTTCCTGCTTATTAGGTGCTAAGCTTTACTTGTAACATCACCTTGAAGATTAAGTGAGACCCAGTCTTTAAGGTATTTAGCACAGTGACGGACCACTTATCACAAGTTCAATAAATGCTAGTTATCAATACAGTACACACACAGACATAGTGACTATGTATTCACTTAACAAACTACCATTTGTGTCTACAATTTACAAAGTTCTACATTATAAAACAGGGAGAGATAAAAAGATAAATAAGATACTTTCTTTGCTTTCAAGGAGTCTACAATATTGGGAAGCAAGTGAGGAAGCAGACAGAGAAGGAGATGCTGAATAAGGTCTCAGTATAAAAATGACCAACCTCATGGTACTAAATTGAACAGAGTCTATTTGCTTTGAATTCCATGCTAAGGACTTTTCAGTGAAATTATTCTTTCTGGGATTTGAGGACAGATGGCTACATAGACTGGGAGGTTTCACCTTCTGTCCCTATTTGCATATAGAAAGAAAATCTAGCAAATATTTAACTTCAACTTTGAAATTTATCATAGAGTTGAAATATTTCACTCAACACAGCAGGATCTGAGAGAGAAAGATTGTCCACTGTCAAGGTAAAGTGTTTATATAGTCTTGTTCTCTTTAAGAGATGTCATGACTTTTTTTAAAATTACATTTTTTAAAAGCACTTTCCATTCCCAAACATGACAAAAATTGGTCTATAAGTTATTGACCTTTGATGAGTAAAAATTGCATTAGCTTGTCTTTTTATTGTTCTCTTATATTCTTCAAAGTATGTTTCCATTCATTTGAGTCTTTCAACAGTCTTTGGAGATAGCAAAAAGACGTGTTATTAACCTTATTTTATTGATGATATCTGAAGGTCAAATGAAATTCAAGATCATATAAGGTAGAAAGTAGAAGAATTGTGCTTGACCAGGCATGGTGACCCAAGTGTGTAATTCCAGCACTTTGGGAAACCAAAGTGGAAGGATTACTTGAGTCCAGGAGTTTGAGATTAGCCTGGGCAACAGAGTAAGGTCTCATTTCTGCAAAATATTTTTAAAAATTAGCCAAATATGGTGGCTCACACCTGTAATCCCAGCTACTGGGGAAGCTGTGGTGGGAGGATCACCTGAGCACAGAAGTTCATGTCTGCTGTGAGCTGGGATGGTGCCACTGCACTCCAGCCCGGGCAACAGAGACCCTGTCTTAAAATAAACAAACAAACAAAAAAAGAATTGGGCTCAGAATCCAGGCCTTTTGACTCTCAGCCTCTAGCTCTTTTACCTACAATATGTTCAAAATATATTGTAAAAATTTTTTTGAGGAAAATTTGTGCAATTTTCATATTTGAAAACACAGCATTGAAAGAGGACCTGCAGTTTTTAAGCTGGTTGAGAAACGTTTGTGAAAACGCCATTCTGATATTTCACAAGCTTGACTTGCAGTCCACACCTCACACTGATTGCCTGTGTCTTAGACCGAAGATCATTCATCTCTAGAGGCATCGTGCAGAGGGAAATTTAAACACACCACAGTCTTGCTCGACCACAGATTCAGAACAATAGGAGCAAATGAGCCCTCGTTTCCACAATGGGCTGAAGCAGTCCGACAGCACATTGGAGACTGATGCTATGGTTACTTGGCATTTATTAAAATATTCTTTCTTTGTTACCACTGATGGGCATGGCCTGCAAATAACACTAAAGTTACTTCTCAAAAGGAGCACATAAAGCACATGTTAAAAGACTTTTGTAGCTAATAATGAGCAAATGTGATATCTCCTTTTGAATAAAGATAAACTGGAATATTATTTGTCAGATATTTTCCACATGGGGGAAGATGTAGTGTTCAGTTGTAGGATTTAATATAGCCAAAATTATAAATTAAGAGACTAAATTATAAAATGTTTCCATTTTCAAACTTCAACCTATATTTATGGGGTAAAACGTGATATTTTAAAATATGCATACATTGTGGAATAGCTCAATTGAGCTAACTAATGCATGCGTTACCTCACATACTTATCAAGTTTTTGTGGTGAGAACACTTAAAATCTATTCTCTTGGCATTTTTCAAGTATACGATCCTTTGTTATTAACTATAATCACCATGTTGTACAATAAATCTCTGCAACTTATCCTGTCTAACTGAAATTTTGTATCTTTTGACCAACATCTTCCCTGTACAGCACTCTATCCCCATGCCCCTGGTAACCACCATTCTACAGGTCTCAGCATGGCCCCTTAAAATACTTGATGCCTTGGATAAGATTTTTTGTTTGTTGGTTGGTTGGTGCTTTAGTTTTTTTCTATTTAAAGTTAGGCAGAAGAACTAGAAGCCCTATTAAGTTTATTTTTAATTAAAATGCCATTTTAAGGGAAACAGAAAATATTTCCTTCATGCAGAAAAAGAAAATTTAAGTAGTAAGCAGACATTTCAAATCCCAGAATAATGGAGGTATTGAAAAATTCTGACTGTTCTTAGAGAAAAAATATTGATTGCATTTTGCCCCAAATTATGTTAGAATAGCATTTTATCATTGATGTCTTGCTTTGATTGATGTCAGGCAGCTGTTGTCATGGGGATGTAATATTTTCTCTTGGCTGAAAGATCTCATGAGTGTTTAATTTAAAACACTCAAACAGGGAGGAATTGTTGTTTTTACTATGGATGGCCAAAAGGTCAGGATAGGGATGGGGCTGTGTCCTCCAATGATTATTACCATGGTTACCAGAGCTTCCCAGGATGCATTTAATCGGAAGTCAAGTGCCTCCTGCTGTGGAGCAGCCAGGATGCTCTGATAAGGGTGTGATCTGATGATGGAAATGTCACCTATGATGATTAGCCACTATTGAAATAAGGATTTGCCTAGATGGCTGCAGGGACAAATGCCTTCCCCTAGAATTCTTCGATGATCAATTCATCAAAGGAAGTAAGACAGGTCACCCAGAGTGAGATCAGCAACCAGACACTTTGCTGCAGTTAATTGATACTAAAAGCAATTTAAAAAATTGCTTTGTAATTTTTTAGTCTGTCAAATAAATTATACTTGCTTCTAACCATTGAATTGTGAATCCTCATCAGCCTCACTGTATTAATCTTCATTATGATATCCTTGTTAGCAATTTCAGGGCCATCCTTTAGTTGTTTTTTTGTTTTTTTTTTTTTGAGTTGGAGTCTCACTCTGTCGTCCAGACTGGAGTGCAGTGGCCGCTCCCGGCCACTGCAGCCTCGGCCTGCTGGGCTCCAGCGATCCTTCCGCCTCAGCCTTCCGAGTAGCCGGAATTACAGGCATACGCCACCACACCCAGCTGATTTTTTGATTTATTGTAGAGATGAGGTCTCACTGCCCAGGCGGGTCTCGAACCCGCGGGCTCAGGCAATTCACTCACCTCAGCCTCCCAAAGGCGCGGGATTACAGGCTGAGCCACCGAGCCCGGCTCCCATCCTTTAGTTTTTATCCATCCTATTTGAAGGTAAACTTTTAATTCTGTATCTTGCACTATGTGCTATGTGCCCTACGTATATCATCTGCCTTTTTAATAATAATCTCATTATGGATGCATTGCTATTCCAGATGAGGAACACAGGTCACAGCGTTTAAGTGGCATGTCCAAGTTCACAGAGGTAGTAAATGGGAATACCAAGATTTCAACCCAGATCTGTTTGACTTTACAGTGACGGCGACGGAACACCATAGTCTATGCTTCCTTCCCCAGTATCCCAATCAGTGGCCAGATACCATGACTTCTATCTCTTTCATGTTTCTAGGTTTATTAACTTCTCTCCTTTTCCATGGTCATTGTTTTAGCACAGACCTTCATCAACTCTCACCTGGAGAATTGCAAAAGCCTCCTGAAGGTGTGTATACCCACAGGTGACCCTGCCATTACAATAATCTTTACAAATACACAAAATATAAATCCGGTCAAGTTATTTCTGTGCTTAAAATTCTTCATTATGAGGCAAGTGATTTCGTACAGGTTAGACATAGGTAAGTTTCTTGTAGGTAGTTTTAAAATAGGGTAAGTGTTCAGACAATTTTCGTATATGTCTGACCACTCTGTGGGCTGGAATGTGGATTTATCAGTGCAGCTCACCCTTTCAGCTCATGGTGAGCAAAATAATCATTGAAAAAGTCTTTCAAGTTCTCCGCTGAAGGCAAATGCCTGTTCAGGAAAAGCCCACCCCCCTCAGCTCATCAAAGGTGGAGAGATGGTAATCAAAACTTGGGACCAGATATTTCCAGCCCACCCTTTAGCTCATGTTTGGCATCATAATCATTGTACAGTTATATCAAGCTTCTTGTCAAAGACAAAAGCATGTTCTTTCTCTCAAGATACTCATGCTCATTGGCCATGTTTGCCTCTCTCTCCCCCTTTCTCCTTCCCTCTCTCTCTCTAGTAAAATTTGTCTTAAAATTATGCTGGATCTGTTCTGAAATTCCTTTCTGTAGCAGGTCAAAGAACACACTTGAGCATGACACTGCACTCCACCCAACAACATTTTCATATACTATAAAATAATAAAGTTCAAACCTTTTAGCCTAGCAACAGTATTCTTTACAATCTAACTACAGCTTTTCTTTTTTTTTTTTTTAAGATGTAGGGTGCAATTCAGGGTTAACTACAGCTCTTCTTTTTTTGTCACTTTATATGCACTTTTCCTCAGAACATCTCTTGGTCTGATTCCACTTTCGCGAACTTCTTGCCTTTCCTGAGCATAGCACTTTTTTACAAATTTTGGAGTCTTTGTCCAAAGGATTATGAAAGAGTAGATAATGCCAGGATGCTGTTGCTTGTAAGGGGCAGGGTGAAGAGAGCATATTTTATAGTGGAACATAGGGGGGAAGAACATGGGGGGATTTTTGTTTCTTTGTTGCTGCTCTCGTTTGTTGATTTCTTTAAAATTAAAGCTTTTGAGTTATTGCAGCATGCTCTGCTTAATTTCTGCCAAGGGCTAAGAGGGGTCAGAAAGCCCACCCACTGCAGTCCCAGCAATCAGCAGCCGCTTGCACTTTAGTAGACAGCTGAAGCAAGCACTTTCACAGACAACATATTGGAAAGATGCACAGTGGTGAATCTTCCTAAGTTCAGCAACAGCAGGACTGGGCAGAAGCATCCAAGAACAAACAAACAAATGCTTGGAAGGGGAGTCAATCCTGAAACTTAAGCATTTGTAGTTCATGGAAATGTTCTATTCTAGTTGCACAAGGAAGAGCCTATGAGAAAGCGTGTGGACTTTCTCTACAGTGGATCAGGAAGAAGTTTGTTTAAAGTCATCCTTTTGTTTGAGAATCAGGATGATTAAAAGAAAGAAAGAAAGTTAGTCTTGAGGCAGTGGCTTATGCCTGTAATTCCAGTACTTTGGGAGACCAAGGCAGGAGAATTGCTGGAGCCCAGGGGTTTGAGGCTAGCTTAAGCAACATAGTGAGTCCTCATCTCTACAAACAAAAAATAATAATCATTAGCCAGGTTTGGTGGCATACCTGTAGTTCTAGCTATTCGGGGGGCTGAGGCAGAAGGATGCCCTGAGCCAAAGAGGTTGTGGCTGCGGTGAGTTGTGATCATGCCATAGCACTCCAGCGTGGACCAGAGTGAGACTTTGACTCAAAAAGAAAAGTTAGTCTAGACAGGACCACTTGACCATGAACATCAAGTGTGGTCTGTCAGGAAATACTAATTGTATCATTGCACAACTAATGTACATGAATATAGAATTGTGGTATGTTAGCATATATATGTTGGTAGAAGTTTATGTATTACCTCATATCATGTAATTCTTTTTATTATATTTATTCAAAATTAAAATAACTCATTTCAATCCTTCAATATTACTAACACTATAGAGTTAACACACAGACCACACATAATTCTGGTCTCTGATGTTGACATACCAAGTAAATAGAAGCCTCCTCACACTTCATTGTGCAACTTATTTTATTTTTTAACATAGTGTGTATTAGTTTGCTAAAGCTGCCAGGACAAAGTATCACACACTGAGAGGCTTAAATAATAAGAATTTATTGTCTCACAGTTCTGGAGGCTGAAGATCTGAGATCAAGATATTGGTGGGGTTGTTTCCTTCCGAGGTCTGTGAGAATTTATTTCAAGCCTCTATCTTTGGCTTGAAGGTGACCATCTTTCCCATGCGTGACTTCACCTTGTCACCCCTCTGTGCATGCCTGTCTCTGTGTCCAAATGTCCCCTTTTTATAAGGACACCAGTCATATTGGATTGGAGCCCACCTTAATTATCTCATCTTAACTTGATTGTCTCTTCAAAATCACTATCTCCAAATAAGGTCACATTCAAATAAGGTGCAAGTGGTAAGGACTCTATCTTTTTTTTTAGGAGTAAGTGGGAGCACAATTCAACCCGTAACAGAATGGAATCTGGACAAAGACACTTAGCAATTATTCTTACTCTAATTACATTTATACTCTGATTCTTTCTACTTATAATAATCTTCCCCTCATCCTAGCCTAGCAGATTCCGACTGATTTTTACAAAGCTCAAATTAAATGTCGTTCTTAGGAGAAACTTTCTCTTAAATCCAAAGACTGAGCTAGTTGGTCTTTCTTCTGTTTTCCTGTATTGATGGTAACACACCTTACTTTATTCTACTATTGCTTGTTTGCCCCATGACGGGCAAGGAGCAGAAATGATATCTGAGCACAGAGCCTGGCACACAACAAAAGTGCTCTGACTGTTTGAAGAGTGAGTGCGCCAGTGTCAGCAGTTGGGGAGTCAGCAGTGGGGGAGTCACCACTGCCTGGATCAGCCCAGTTTATCTGTTGAAAAACTTTTCCTCCTGTCTGAGAAAAAAAATCCCCCTTTTATTATACATTTCCCCCAATAATATATATTCATTCCTGATCATAGCAATAATCTGAGATATTTATAAAGAATATGTTTTACTGGAATCTTCCTCTGGAAATTCTTCCATAAGAGGTCTACGAGAGTCCAAGAGTATTATATTTCACAAACTCCATTGTTTTTGTCCTAATTCTACCATTTAGAATCACACAGAATAAGTCTAGTCATGTCTTCCATGAAACCTACTCTATATCTTTCCATAACAGAAACATGAATCTTCCCAGAAGTCACTATTTATCCTCCATGCCTTCTCAAGCAAATGCTTACAATTCCTTGTGGTTCCAGATGGATGGGGTGGCTCTCCTTGCTCTAATCCACCATCAGATAACCAACAGCTATGTGGATGACCCATCCCGCTTGCTGGCCTTTAATTTCCGTAATGTCCTTGGTTCTAATAGCTTCATCTTTACTTAATTTGAGCTACTCATGTGCATAGCTATGGATCAACTGAAATTAATTGCTCTACTTCTGATATTTTGAACATCACAGTCTATGGAGAATGACAGTCTCCCATTCCATTACCGGTCCTTTTATTGCACGTATTTTTTTCTCTTAAGATCTCCAGTATCTGATCTGCATATTTCCTATTTTTCCTATCTGTCACGGATCCTTTGGCTTTGTTTTTTTCCCCTCCTTTCCTCTCTTCTCTTTTTTCCTTTGCCTCTTCTGTCCGTTCATTTTCTCCTTTTTTCTCCTCCTCCTCCTCTTCTTCCTCTTTGTTTTCATACTTCCATGACAATATCTCAATCCGGGATCAATCCAAAAGTATGACTTCTTCCCAAGTTCACCTAAGTTGCCAAATTCTATGAGGAAAACAAAATAAAACATACCAGATGTAAACTGACTTCACTATAGACTCCAATTTTCACCCTGTGCCACTACTCTAATACTATGAAAAATATTAAATATTTTCCAGAAATACTTTCTTTCCCCTCAGTGGCAGTCATTTCAAACCGTTTTCATTTTCTTTAAAACCACCATTGTATACAAAAGTGAGGGAGGATGGAATACAATTTATCGTGATCAGTCTGTAATTCTTTTTATATTTTTTATTTGAGAGATGTGGGGTACAATTCAGGATTAGGTACATAATTGGTCATTGTACATGTGAAGTTTAGGCCTCCCTTTGGTCCCCACTTTGCCTGGTTTGGTATCAGGTACCCTTATTGATGTTATGTGCTCCCCCGTTCTTCCCTGGCAGTGTCCTGCTACTATCAACCCCTTTCTTACAGTATTATAATACATGTTCGGGGTCCACTTATGAGTGAGAACATGTGGTGGTACTCAGGTCTTTGTTTCTGTGGTTGATCATCCAGTATGATAGACTCTAAACCCATCCGAGTTGTTGTGAAGTTCATAACTGTGTCCTTCTTTATGACTGCATGTTATTTCGTCATGCATATGTATCACATTTTGTTATTCAATTCACTTTTGATGGACAGCACGGTTGGCTCCATGTTTTTGCTTTTGTGAATAATGCTGCAATAAACATGCATGTGCAGTTATCTTTTTTGTAGAATGACTTGAGTTCCTTTGGGCATATTCCCAGGAGGAGGATTGCTGGGTTATATGGAGGGTCGATTTTAGAGCTTTTAGGAATCACCAGACTGTTTTCCACAGAGATTGTGCTAATTTACAAACCCACCAACAATGTAGAAGCATTCCCTTTTCCCCACATCCTCTCCAATATCTGTTGGTTTTTGAGTTATTAATGATGACTATACTGTAGAGTTAAATGGTATCTCAGTGTGGTTTTGATTTGCATTTCTTTGATGATTGATGAGGTTGAGCAGTTTTTCATGTTTCTGTTGCCTGCTCATATGCCTTCTTTTGAGAAGTGTCTATTCATATCTTTTGCCCATTTTTTAATATGGCTGGTTTTTTTGTTCGTTTGTTTGTTTTCCTTTCAGCACATTTGAGTTCCTTGTAGATCCTGGATGTTAGGCCTTTGTTAAATATACAGTTGTGGCTGTATTTTTAATACTTTTAATATATTTTCCTATTTTTTGGGCTGTCTCCCCACTCTCTTGATGGTTGCTTTTGCTTTGCAGAAGCTTTTCAGTTCGTTCAGGTCCCACTTATCTATCTTATATCTTATGGCATGGTCTTTTGGGGTTTTGATGAGGAACTGGTTGCCTGTTCCAATTTCTGAAAGGGGTGTCTCCTGTGTTTTCTAATGTTCTTACAGTTTGAGGTTTTACATTTAGGACTTTGATTCATTTAGAGTTGGTTTTTGTGTATGGTGATAGGTTGGAGTCCTGTTTCATTTTTCTGCATGTGGTCAGCCAGTTTTCCCAGCACCATTTATTGAATAGGTTCTCCTCTCCCCAGCGGTTTCTGGTGGAGGTTTTATCGAAGATGAGCTGGTTGAGAAGTTGAAGTTTTGCTTCCAGAATCTCTATCCTGTTCCATTGGTCTATATGCTTGTTCTTGTACCAATACCAGGCTGTTTTAATTATTATAGCCTTATAATAAAGCTTAAAATCTGAAAGGGTAGTACCTCCCACTTTGTTTCTTGCACTGAGGATTGTTTTGGTTATTTGTGGTCATTTATGTTTCCATATGAATGTTCGTTGCTCCCAGTTCTGAGAAGAATGATATTGATAACTTAATGGGATTGCGATGAATCTGTAGATTGCTTTGTGTAGGATAGACATCTTAACAATGTTGGTTCTTCCAATCCATGAGCATGGAATATTTTTCCATTTGTTTGTGTCATTTTTTTATTTCTTTGAGCAGTGTTTTGTAGTTTTCATTGTAAAAGTCTTTCACTTCTCTGGTTAGGAAGGTGCCAAGTTATTTCACTTATTTTTATGGCTGTTGGGATTGTGCCTTTTTTTTTGGTTATCTGCTTGTTTGTTGTTGATGCTAAGAATGCAACTGTCTTTTGCACATTTATTTTGTACCCTGAACATTGTCAAAGTCCTCTGTCAGTGCCAGGAGGTTTTTGACAGGTTTTCAAGGTATAGGATCACATCATGTGCAAAGAGGTATGGCTTAACTTCCTCTTTTCCTCTTTAGATACCCCTGATTTCCTTCTCTTATCTGATTGCTCTAGTTAGGACTTCCAACACTATGTTGAATAGGAAGGGTGAAAGTGGGCAGCCTTGTCTTGTTCCAGTTTTCAGGGAAATGGTTCCAATTTCTGTCCATTTAATAATATGTTGGCTGTGAGTTATCATAGATGACTCTTACTATTTTGAGATGTGTTCCCTCTATGCCTAGGTGTTCAAGGGTTTTTATCAAGAAGGGATGCTGGATTTTGTTGAAAGTTTTTTCTGCGGGTAAGAATATAGTCATGTGGTTCCTGTTTTTAAATCTGTTTATGTATTGAATTATATTTATGGTCTTAGAAATGTTGAACCAGCCCTGCATCCTGGTGATGAAGCCTACTTAGTCATGGTGGTTAATTTTTAAGATGTTTTGTTGGATCTGGTTTTCTAGAATCTTGTTGAGAATTTTGCATCTATGTTCATCAGGGATATTGGCTTGCAGTTCTCTTTCTTTGTTGACTCTTTACCCAGTTTGGGTATCTGTGTGATGTTAGCATCATAAAATGATTTGGGAAGAGTTCCCTCTTTCTTGATTGCCTGAAATACTTTCAAGAGGAGTGGTATCAGCTCTTTCTTATTTGTTTTGCAGAATTCTTCTGGAAAGGCATCAGGTCCGGGGTTTTTTTTGTAAGTAGTTTTTCTTAAGATGGAGTCAATTTCCTGGGTTGTTACTGGTCTATTTATCATCTCAATTTCTTGTTGTTTCAACCTTGGGAAGTTGTGTGATGCCATAAAGTGCTCCATTTCATTTAGGTTATTGAGTTTGTTTCCATGCAGGTGTGCATAGTAATCTCTGATAATCTTTTATATTTCTTTAGAGTCAGTTGTGACTTAACCTTTTGTGTTTCTGATTGTGTATTTGGGCTTTTTCTCTCTTTTTCTTGGTCAGTTTGGCTATGGGGGTCCATCAATCTTACTAATCCTTTCAAAGAAACAGCTTTTTGTTTTGTTTACTTTTTCTATGATATTTTTGTCTTCTATGTCCCATATCTGGACTTTTATTTTGTTGATCTGGATTCTTCTTATGAAGTTAGGGTTTTGGTGGTCTTGCCTTTCCAACTCCCTCAGGTGATTTGTTAGGCTGTTAGCTTGTGATCTCTTTTCTTAATGTGTGTGCATAGAGCTTTAAATTCCCCTCTTTGTACTGATTTCATGGTTTCCCAGAGGTTTTGGTAAGATGTGTCTTTGTTTTCTTTTGTTTTCAGAAATCTTTAAATTTCTGTTTTGATTTCTGTGTTAACCCAGGAATTGATCAGCATCATGTTGTTTAGTGTCCATGTCTTTGTATGTTTTGGGGGAATCTTGTTGATGGTAATATTTGTTTTTATTCCATTGTGGTCTGAGAAGATGAATGGCAGTATTTAGATCTTATGAAATTTGCTTATGCTTGATTTATGGCTGAGGATGTAGTCCATCCTGTAATATGTTCCATGTGGTGATGAGTAGAATGTATATTCTTTGTTTGTTGGGTGTAGTGTTCTTTAGGCATCTATTAAGTCCATTTGGTCAAGCATCAAGTTGAGATTCTGTCCCTTCGTGTTAATTTGTTGTCTTGATGATCTATCCAGGGTTGTTAGTGAGGTAATTAAGTCCCCAGCTATGATAGTGTTATAGTCAGTATCTTTTTTTAGTTTACTTAGTAGTTGCTTTATAAAGGCTGATGCTTTTGTGTTGGGTGCATATATGCTTAGGATGAATATTTCTTGTTGATGGCTTGAAACTTTTCTCATTATATGGTATCCTCAGTATCTTTTTTAGTATTTCATAGTTTGAAGATGCTTTGTCTGATGTTATAATCTCTACTCTTGCCCTTTTTGTGTGTTTTGTTTGCCTGAAAGTTTGTTTTTCATCCTCTGAGTCTGTGGGTGTCCTTTGTAGTGAGATGTGTAACCTGGGAGCATATTGTTGGGTAGTGTTTTTCTTTTAATCTAGTTTGACATTCTTTGTCTTTTCAGTGGTGCATTTAGTCCATTCTCATTCAGGCTGATTATTGAGATGTGAGTGTTTATTCCTTTCATGAAGTACCTATAAAGTTTTGTTTGTTCGTTTATTGGTTTGTAGGTTTTCTTCTAATTTTAGGGTTGATATATGTGTGTTTTTAATTTTGCAGTCACAATGTATGCTGTATTGGTTCTGTTTTTCTGTATTCTTGCAAAGTACATATTCTTTTTTTCCTCTCTTCTGTGCCTAATACCTCCTTAAGCATCTCCTGTAGAGCTGGTCTGGAAGCAGCATAAACTTTTAGAGATTGGATAGCTGGGAAGAATTGTAATTCTCCAGCACTGATGAAGCTTAGCTTAGCTGGGTAGGAAATTCTCGATTGGAATTGTTTACATTTGAGAAGTTTAAAGATTGAACTCCAGTTCCTTCAGTCTGTAGTGTTTCTGTATATAAGTCTGCCGCTATCTAATTAGTCTTCCATAATAGGTAGTCTGACCTTTCTCTCTCACTGCCTTTAGGAGTTTTTCTTTTCTACCCACCTTGTGTAAGTGAATTACTATATGTTTATGGGTTGGTTTTCTTATTTGATGCCTTCTAGTGGCCCTCTGACTTTCTTGTGTTTGGATGGTCATGTCTCTGATGAGATGAGGGACATTTTCTTGGATGACCTCATGGAATGTTAGTTCCAGGCTGTTCTCTGTCTTCTTTTCTGCTTCAGGGCTACTAATCAGGCCTCTTAATATAATCACACATCTCTTGAAGACTTTGGTCTGTCTTTTAAAACTTCCTTTCTATGTTTTTAATGGTTTGGGATAGTTCCATATTTTGGTCTTCAAGCTCTGTGATTCTTTCTTCTGCCTGGTTATTGCTGCTTTCCATGCTTGTCAGTTTATTATTTATTTCATTGGCAGTATTTTTTATGACTAGCATCTCTGTAATCAATTCTTTTGTGTTTCTGTCTTGCCTTTCTTGGTACTTATGTATTTTCTGTAGCCATTCCTTAATCTCTGTATTTGTTGTCTGAGACTAGTTGATCTGGAAGCTCTTTATTGTTTGAGTTCTGAAGTCTGTATTCTCCAGTACTGTCCTTTTATGGTTTTCTATATTACCTGTGTTTTTCATTGATTTCTTTTCATTTGTAATGGCTTTTTCTTTTTCTTTATGTCCATGGTGCAGTGAAAGAGAGAATATCTTTCCTTTCTGTTTGCTCAGTTCCTTAGTCTTCTCTAGATAGAGTCTCCAAATATGTTCAGTTTTGAAGCGGGGTTGGGTAGTGGGAGCTGTACTGTACTTTTTCAGTTTTGAGATTTGAATTAGGTATATTGGGTGGTGCTAATATTCAAAAGCTGCATGCAGATTGTAATGCTCACTGACTGGGGTGGGGGTCTCCCAGGACCTACTTGCCACCACCTTACAATATGTCCATGCAGTGGGAACATATTTATATCTCCTGGGTACAAAACAATATAAGGGAAGGGAAAAGAAGTAAGGAAGAGAGAAGGAATAAGAAAACACAATGAAGAAGAAGAAGAAGAGAAGAAAAAGCAAACAGAGCAGCAAACAGTCAGAGAAACAAACCAGTTAAAAAAGAGAGAAAAGGCCGGACTCGGTGGCTCAACCTGTAATCCCACACCTTGGGAGGCTGAGGTGAGTGGATTGCCTGAGCCTGTGGGTTCGAGACCTGCCTGGGCAACTTGGTGAGACCTCATCTCTACAATAAATCAAAAAATTAGCCAGGTGTGGTAGCATGCACCTCTAGTTCCAGCTACTTGGAAGGCTGAGGTGGAAGGATCGCCAGAGCCCAGCAGGTCGAGGCTGCGGTGGCCAGGAGTGGCCACTGCACTCCAGTCTGGGTGACAGAGTGAGACTCCAACTCAAAAAAAAAAAAAGAAAAAAAAACCCCTAAAATTAACAATATGAAGACACTTTCACACTCATACACACCTTTTTGCAAAAAAAAAAAGACGAAAAAGAAGGAATAAACAAAACAAAACACACACACCCAGCAAAATATCTAGAGAGAGCAGGGAAAAATTTAAAAAATAACATGAAAAGTAATAATACAAAATACAAAAAAAACCTTTTAAAATCTTGTGTACCCTCTTGTGGCACTGTCTGAAACTTCAGATTTCTTGTCAGCATGACCCAAGCATCATTGCTCTTGGCAAAGGGGAGGAGGGATCCGACCTCTAGGTCTGTCCCTCTGCTCATTAGGTGGTCAGGGGGAGGCTACAAACTGCCCCCAACAGATCTACCTGTGTTCAGCCTTCTCCATTTGCATTGATCAAGTCGCTCCCTGTGTGGGTCACACACCTTATGAATTGCTAGGGATGGGAGGTGAATCCACATAAAACTCACCCCCACCCATCTGCTATGGGCTGGATTCTTCACCTCCAGTTGCACCCATAGTCCTGCAAATAGTCCAGTGTCGGGGATGGAGCTACTGGGTCTCCTCTCTTGGTCTCTTTGGGTATACCGCATCCAGAGTATCCTCTCTGGGTTGACAGTGATCAATCTCAGAAAGGTACTGGATTCTCCCATTAAGTCTCAGAGGGTAGCTTCGCTGTTCACGAGAGCAGGCAAGAGCCTGTCTCAGCTCTGGTTCCAGGACAAAGGTGGTGAGGGTGTCTCTGTGTCTTCTCCTCTGCTGGGATTCGGTGACTAATTCCTCTGCTGTTTTTTATCTGTGGTTCGTGTTGCCAATATTTGACCTGGTGCCAGAGCCTGTGGTGGTGGGCTGCACCATGCAGCAGCTTTTTTTGCCACTTTCTTCTGAGTATGGTCACAGATATGGTGCCTGTCCCTGGGCTGTGGATCACACTGGGATCCAAGTAGCTGTGCACGGGGCAGCTGCCTCATCGGGAGAGCTCAGGACACTTGTGCCCATGTGCCCACTCAGTCAGACACTCACACACACACTTGCCCACCCCTTTGCATGCATATTCGACCCTGTGCACACTCATTTATGTGGAGACTCACTCATTCCAACCAACTCTGTTGCCATCTTAGAATTGCCCAGTCTGTAATTCTTATTCATCTCTTCTCTAATGGCTCCTCTCAGATTTTAGTATTGAAATTATAATAAAAAGTAAATGAAGATGTAAATTTTCTTTATCTAATCTCTAGAAGCATTTTTAAAGATTGGCATTACACTTTTTTAAAAATGCTTTTTCCTTAAATGTGGACTTAAAGATTTTTGTGGGGGGAAGACTTTTAATTCTAGATTTAATTTCATTGCTAGATATAGGATTAGTCAGATCTTGTATTTCCTCTTTTTAAAATTTTAGTAAGTTGTGTTTTTAAAGGAATGTGTCTCTTTCACCAAATTTTCAAAATTATTGTCTTAAGGTTGTTTAATTAAAGATATTTTAATTTCTTTAGTATCCATTTGTAGCAACTTTCTCTTCTCAAATCTGATACTGCTAACTTGTGTCTTCTCTCCTTCCTGATCAGTTTTCCAAATGATCTATCAATATTTTTAGACTTTTTAACGAATTATCTATTGGTTTGTTAATTTTCTCACACATCTGAAAATTGCAGGTGGAACACTTTCATTAAAATAAGATTTATCTTTGCAATATGTAAAAGATTAATATATCTGAAATTCTATCGATGTACTTGATTGCATTGATGGAAGGCAAAAAATTATCTCGGTGGATGCCAAAAATCTTGTGATATAGTTCAGTACATACTCATAATTATGGCAAACTAGAAACCACAATAAACTTACTTAAACTAATAGATCATCAATAAAACTAAAACAGCCAACCAAGCACATTTCTGTAATGAACGTTATTATTAGTTTGAATTATTAAAAAAAAAATCTTCCTGAGTTTGGGAAAGAGTCAAGATGTCTAATACTCTTTCTAGTCAACATAGTATAGAGGTCTCACTTATTGTTTTTTATGTTTGTTTTGTTTTTGTTTTGGGGGGATTGGAGTCTCACTCTATTGCCCAGGTTGGAGTTCTGTGGCACATTCATGGCCACCACAGCGTAGACCTGCTGGGCTCCAGCTATCCTTCCGCCTCAGCCTTCCAAGTAGCTGGAACTACAGGCACGTGCTACCAAGCCCGGCTAGTTTTTAAAATTTATTTATTGTAGAGACGAGGCCTCACAAAGTTGTCCAGGCTGGTCTCAAACCTGCCAGCTCAGACAATTCACTTGCCTCAGCCTCCCAAAGTGCTGGGATTACAAATTGAGCCACCAAGCCCAGACTTTATTGTTTTAAAGTAAGAAAAAAAGCAAAATTTATAAGACTTGAAAATATACAAAACTCTATTTAGAGATGATATGATTGATATGTAGAAAGAATCTACAAGTCAAAAATTAGAATTCATAAGTGAGTTTATTCAGGCTACAAGATACAAAGCAACATTATTATTATTATTATTTTTTGAGTTGGAGTCTCACTCTGTTGCCCAGACTGGAGTGCAGTGGCCGCTCCTGGCCACCGCAGCCTCGACCTGCTGGGCTCTGGCAATCCTTCCGCCTCAGCCTTCTGAGTAGCCGGAATTATAGGCATGCGCTACCACGCCCGGCTGATTATTTTTGATTTATTGTAGAGATGAGATCTCGCTGCTCAGGCGGGTCTCGAACCCGTGGGCTCAGGCACTCCACTCACCTCAGCCTCCCAAAGGCGCGGGATTACAGGATGAGCCACCGAGCCCGGCTAGCAACATTATTTTTTAAAAATTACATGTAAAAAAAAAAAAATCCAAAAGGTATAATCTTATAATGGTTTCAAATGTATTAAAAATCTAGAAGTAAATCTAATGAAAACTGTGAAATATATACACTTGGAAATTCTAAAATATTACTGACATTTTTTAAAGCTTTAATAATAGTGAGCAATACCATTTCAGTGGATTAGAATATTGCAAATGTTGTAAAGGTATCTAGTCTCCCCAAATTAACCTATAAAAGAAATACAATCCAAATTAAAATCTCAATAGTTAAATTGACAAGTCGGTGATAAAATTTATGTGAATATTCAATGATAAAAATTACTGAGGTAATTTGGAAAAAACACCCTAGAAGTACACTCAAGACTTATTATAAAACTACATTAAGTAAAACAGTGTGGAATGGCACAATACAGATATTAGACCAGTAGAATAAAAACAGAAAGTCTGGAAATAGATATGCACATAAACGCATATGTGCTTACAAAATATCACCTAAACTTATTCCTGAATCTACTATATGCCCAACTCTGTACAAAAAGTACTGAGTGAACAAAATAAGCACCATACCTGATCTTACATGGACCAAAGATTAATGAATGTTGCAAACAAATTAAAGAGATCACTATAAACTGGCACTCTGAGCTAATGTGAAACATGTCTTCTGAGCCAAGCATATATAATCACTAAATAAAATATATTAATTTTTGATGTGCCGGGCTCAGTGACTCAGCCTGTAATCCCGCGCCTTTGGGAAGCTGAGGTGAGTGGATTGCCTGAGCCCGCGGGTTTGAGACCCGCCTGGGCAGCGAGACCTCATCTCTACAATAAATCAAAAAATCAGCCGGGCGTGGTAGCGTATGCCTGTAATTCCAGCTACTTGGAAGGCTGAGGCGGAAGGTTCGCCGGAACCCAGCAGGTCGAGGCTGCGGTGGCCAGGAGCAGCCACAGCACTCCACTCTGGGTGACAGAGTGAGACTCCAACTCAAAAAAAAAATTTTTTTTTTTTTGATGCATAGCTGTTTAAAAAGAGAGAGAAATCCCCAGAAGCTAGCTATGATGGATGAACTCCAAGAGCAGTAATCAAGAGCTAAGGCTGAAGAGCTAATGGGGATATATGAACTTGATCTGGGCCTCAATGCATGGGGCCCAATGTTCTGACATCCATTCAGGGGAGGGTGTCTAGGCTGCAGGCCCTGTACACTTGGGGAGCTGACATTGAGCTATCTGTATAATGTCTAGAGTACCTAAATCTGTCCTATCCATAAAATAAATAGGGACTGCAGGGAGAATCTTTTGCAAGAAATCAGAGCCCCTGGCCTGTGCTGTACTCAGGTTAGCATCTTAATTCATATTTGCTAGCATAACATAGCCTTTCCTCACTTCCAAAATTGATCTGGAAACAGATAATTCCTTATGACCTTGGTAGAAAAAAGAAACATAAAGAATAGACAAATTAAAATGAAATATTCAATGGGAGTTCTGAACATCTGACTAGTTAGAGCTAAAGAGAAGTTTCTTATTGGTAGGATAGAATGTAAACTGTCTTATTGTTAAAAGGGAAGAATGGATGGCTAACAGGTCAATGAAAAAAATCAGAACCAGGGAGTAGGGTGAAAACTACCCGTGTCCTGAAGACATTAATGAAACTCTAGAATACAACTTATTCTGGACTTCTTAGCTATACAAACAAATAACTTATTTAAAAATTTTCTTAAGCTACTTGATTTTTTTCCCTTTTTCCATTTGCAGCTTAAAGTCCTAATACTCAGAATATTGGGTACTCAAGTTTAACTCTCTTCCAGAAATGTAGTACAAGCTCTAGGTACTCTTTATCAAATGAGCAAATGGATTATAATGGGTAAAACCTCCTATTTTGATTGGCATAAGTTAAGCGGTGTAAAAAGTAGCTCTCCAAATCATTCTAGCTTTAAGTAACAATGTTGTATTCCCCGCTCACATTCCGGCCACCAGGAGTTGGCTCTGAAATGGTTCTATGCTGTTCATTCTGGTAGCAAGTTGAAAGAGCCCCTCCCATCTGAGATACTTTTTTTGTCTTGTTGCAGAAGGCAAGAAAACAAAAAAACAGAACCAGCTTCCACTAAAAAAAGGCATATGTTACTTCTGCTCGTAGTTTACTGGTCAAAACAAACCAAATGGCCAAGTCTGATGTCAAAACAGGGAAAATATAGTCCTCTTACAGAGACAGGAGTATGTATTTAGAACAGTGGCACCATCTCATCACACTCGCTTTGCCATATACGTAAAATCACATATTTGAAAATGTTCACATCATTCACTTGGCCTGCCAGAATTAAGATGATATCTAGGATCTTGTTCCAAGATAGTTACCACATGCCGCAACCTTGGGTATCTCTCCCACTGGTTTGCTGAATCATCTGGGAGACTGACTTCTTACACAGGGCACACTCCTGTTTGCAAACTCTGGGTGAAAAGTCAATAGTGGGTCCTAGATTTCATTACTTCTGGTATAGTTGCATTATTCAAGGAGTTCTTATCTACTGCTGTGACCTCCCTGTCTATGCCTCAGAGATTTTTTTTTAGGGAGAAACAGCTTCAGCTATAAAATGTTTACCAATAATCACTCTATGCATGGCCTCCCAAGACTTCTGTTCTTTGAGTTTACACTTACAGACATTGGCATTTCTTCTGTGCCAGGACACCTGGGTCTGAAGGAGATTCACAATATGGCTGAATAAATCCCTTTTTCCTAGGAACTTTCTACTTTGTTAAACCAGATCTCTTGTTTGGACAATTACTCTTACTGAGTGTTCTGCTTGGGGACTGTTGATGTCTTCCATGCTAGCGAACCTCACTCAGGTGGCACAACCCATCAGAGACTCCACAAAACAAGGAAACTGCGTTCTTAGTCACTTTTCTTACAGGATACTCTATGCCAGATATTTGCCAGTCTTGTGCCTTAAAGTATGGCTCACTGAAGGTTATTGAAAGGGATCCTCTCGGTCAGACCAACCAGTGAAGGAGGCCCAGGTGTATTTTGTCCTCGAGGCAATGAGTGTCTGTTTATCCCACGTTTATATATCTAAAAACCACACAAGTAATTCTTTATTTTAAAAAAAAATCAGATCCAAGGTGACTTGTCTCCAACCATGAAGGAAAGCGACCAGCAGCTTATTACAGTTCCGCCCAATCAGGTTTTCCTCTGCTGGCAGGGATCTATGCAGGAAACAAGTTTGTAGAAAGGAGAGGAAAACATTATTTTAATTAAGTAATATGAACTCTTCTATGGGTTAAACATTATTTTCCCTAAAAATCTATATGTCAAAGTGCTGACTCCTAGTGGTCTGGAATAGGACCTTATTTGGCAATAGGTCCTATTCCATTTGCAACTTAAAGCCCTGATACTCAGCATACTGGGTACTCAAGTTGGACTCTCTTCCAGAAAATTAATACTAGGATGTGATTAGTGAAGTTGAGATGAGGCCGTACTGGAGTAGAGCAGGTTCTGTTCCAATATGACTGGTCCTTATAAATGGAGAAAATGTGGACCCAGGAGGGCATGTAGGGAGAACTCCCTATGACCTGAAGATAGTCTTCTGACAGCCAAGGAAAAACGTCTGGAACAGTTCCTACCTTCACAATCCTTGGAAGGAACTAGCCCTGCAGACACCTTGATCTCATACTTCAATATCCATCTGGATTTTCATCCTAGATTTTCTGTAACAGTCCTGAGATTCTTTTTTATTGCAAATCATAAAAATACTCAAAGATTTCAACATTTCATTATCTCAAATAAACATCCAAAATTGTCTCACCTAGCTGAATAGTGTCTAAGAATCCTTTGTCATCACATGGGGTCGTGTATTTGTTTGGAGAAAATAATGCTCAAATAAAAGATGTGTATCAAGTTTCTGAGTGGGCCCCTAGGCTCTTGGGTTGGAATAGCTCGCAGCTTTGTGAACTGTCCGAAGAGACAGGGCTTCAACAGAAGAGCAAAAGAGAAGCAGTTTTTAAGAGGAGTCTCTGGCCTTTATATGCCGCTGTTAATAATGTAATTCACTGTAGCACTCCTCCGAACTCTCCTTTAGAATCCAGTCAGACGGTGTTATAGGCATCCTTCTCGAGATTTCTATTTTAATTTCAACTTTGCCCACATGAATAGAAAGTTTGCTGAATTTGGTTGAGTGTGCCTCATTTTTTTAAAGCAAGGTGAGTGGAATATATTGTCTTCCAAAATAAGTACTGTCAAGGTTCATAAGTGGTAAGGTTGTATTAGCAACTGGGAGAACCTCGTTTGCCTGGAAGTGTGAATACTGAAAACATGAGAAAGCATATTTATAAATCTCTATCATTGAGTCTATACATTCATTTACTTTAGAAACTAAGGCAGCATCCCACAAGAATTATCTTCTTTTCGAAAAAGATTTTGATTGTCTTTTGTTTTTAGAATTTGTTGAGTTATTTGGAAGTCATTCCTGAACTTAAAACTGTAGCTACAAAGGACAAGTACTTTCTAGTCAAGGTATTTTTATATTCAGAAACTAAAGTTGTTCTAAATATCATTCTCCTAACACAATCCTTACCTACTCAAAATGTGCAAAACATTGTGGGAGAGGAGACTACATTTTTTTATTAACCAAACACTGTTTCAAGAGATACATACTACATGATTCCATATATGAACATTTGTGAGATAACATAATTATTAAGATGGAGAACAGAATAGTGGTTGCCAAGGTTAGAATTGAGGGAGGAGACAGTTGCAGTGGCTCACACCTGTAATCTCAGCATTTGGGGAAGCTAAGGCAGGAGGATCACTTGATCCCAGAAGTTCGAGATCATCCTGGGCAACACAGTGAGACTTCCTCTCTACAAAAAAAATCAAAAAATTAGTTAGGCATGGTGGCACACACCTGTAGTTCCAGCTACTTGGAAGACTGAGGCAGAAGGATCACCCAAGCCCAGGAGGTTGAGCTGCAATGAGCTGTGATCATGCCACTGCACTCCAGTGTGGGCAACAGAGTGAGATCCTACTTAAAAAAAAAGAAAAGAAAAAGAAAGAAATGGGAGAGGATATTGGCATAGCTATGAAGGGGTACCACAAGGAAGTCTTGCAGTGATGGTTCAGTTGAGCATCCTGATTTTGATGGTTAGGAAGGTACACATTTATTATACTCTTAAAAGCCTTAGGTGTAACACTGACATTGATAACTACCCTTTAATATTGGGAAAAAAATCAAAGTATTAAAAAAAATGAGTGACAGTAAGTCAGTATCTAAATAAGAAAAGAGAATATGATCCCAAATAGAATCTGTTCAATCATAAATGTAATATTTTCTTAGAATTTGTAACATATCAGTTTCCTAAATTGCCAAGGTAGTAAAAATAAAGGCTTTTTCTTGTTGGTTTGTTTTTGTCTTCTTTCTGTTTGAGTCCAGGAGTTTGAGACCAGCCTAGGCAACATAGATTGGTCTTACCTTTACAAAAAATAATTTTTAAAAATTAGTCAGGCGTAGTGGCATGTGCCTATAGTCCCAGCTACTCAGTAGGCTGAGGTAAAAGGATCACCTGAGCCCAGAAGGTCAAGACTGCAATGAACCGTGATAGTGCTGCTGTACTCCAATCTAGGCGACAGAATGAGACCCTGACTCAAAAGTAACAAACAAAACATTGGTAAGTTTGCTTAAAATAGCAAAAGCATGTCTGTAACCAAAAGGGAATGCTCTCCACCAACCAGTATTATTTAAAATACTTCTGTAGTGTTACTTTCAGCAGTGCATGTTTTTGGTTGTTCTTGTGTATGGAATGACATTTGTATTTTTATCTCTGCACAGCAATACTTATTGTTGAGTTAGGTTCAACAACCTTGTGTACTATACTTTCCCTTGGTGCTGCATTTTGGCATGTTGGGAGCCACTATTGCTTGAAATTATTTTTAAAAATGCTTCTTGTAGCCACATTATACCTTGTTAATTATTCCAGTTTAGGGATCATCCTTGATCGTCTTTTTATTCCCAGCCTCTAGCACAGAGCACAGAACTTGGTGGGCAATCTTCATCCCTCAAATTCAATTGAATTGCTCAATGTCTGATTCCCAGTCATTTGGGAATCATGACTGCCTATAGCTATTAAGCTGTGTTCATAACACAGATTCCATCAGCTATTAGTGCCCACTCCCCAAATTAGTGAAGAACATTGCCATTTAGAACTTTAAACTGCTTAAATAATCAAGAATTTTCAGAGCACACTTTAAAATAGCTTTGACAGGATGATCAATTTGTCCCAGCTTGTCCTGGACTCTCCTTGCTTTAAAATGAAAAGACCCACACCCCAGGAACCCACTTAGTCCTGGGCAAACCAACAGAGCTGGCCACCCTATTCTAGGAACACCTCAATATTTTGTAAAAGAGTTGAAAATCAATCTATGTTCTGTTTATTTATTTCATATACACATGCTGAAATAATCAGATTTGGGTAAAACTGGCTAGATTATGTTATCCATTGTATTTACGATTGATATTTATTTTTTTGAAACCATTCAGTAAAATCTGATAAAGTGTTACACAATCCTGAAAACTGGCTCCCTATTGATGGTGCCTTGGTTTTAACTTAATCCAGGTATTTGCAATGGTGTTAGCCTTGGTTAACTGTGACGCATATGAGATGGATAGGACTTCCAGTAGTGAAATAGTCACTGCTTGTTTTTGTGAGTCAAGAAGACATATGGCATGATCATTGTGATGTAACTAACTTACATCTGGTTCCATAATCTTGCTAACCTTCCTTTTTCTCTAAGTAGATTAATGTTCATATTGGTGTCTTTGTGGTAAGCAAAATTTTTACAAGCAGATGCAGTATTCCTTGCCCATTTACTTAAAAATCACACATTTTAAACTTGGTTCTAGTCCAACTCCTTCAAATCTACTTTTCTTTTAGTGTTTCTGAAAGTATGATACTCATATTACCAGCCACAACATCAACCAGAGTATTTCTTATTTTCTTATTATTTATTTATTTTGAGTTGGAGTCTCACTCTGTCACCCAGACTGGAGTGCAGTGGCTGCTTCCAGCCACCCCAGTCTCGACCTGCTAAGCTCCGGCAATCCTTCCGCCTCAGCCTTCCAAGTAGCCGGAATTACAGTCATGCGCTACCACGCCCGGCTGATTTTTTGATTTATTGTAGAGATGAGGTCTCCCTGCCCAGGCGGGTCTCGAACCCGCGGGCTCAGGCAATCCACTCACCTCAGCCTCCCAAAGGCGCGGGATTACAGGCTGAGCCACCGAGCCCGGCTAACCAGAGTATGTCTTCTTGGTCCAACCTGTGTGTAACAAAGTGCCAGGTGATTCCAATACCAAGCAATGTCTGTAAACTTCCAGCAATGTAAATGCAATGATATTTGCAGATCAAAAATTCAGTCTTGAAACCACGCTTTGTAATGTATACTAGAACTGTGGTTTTGAGAAAATCGCCTATTCTCTGAATTTTAATTTCCAATCTGCAAAATGCAAAAGTATAATAGAAATCATAAGACTGGTGGTGGTCAAGCAAAACATGTGAGACCTGCAATGTTTTATAGACTGTAAAGCTCAAGGGCAATTGTTCGCTGCTGACTTATTCATGATCTTTCTCTTCATTTTCCTTAGAAATGCAAAAAAAAAAGGTAATTTTTAAATGATGTTCACATACTAGTTACTTAACTGCCATCATTTACGTTTGCAAATCTTTTCAAGTAAGACTGACCCTTTAATTTCCTCTGTGTTGATTTCATGGGTGTTTGTCTGATTTGATTACTCAGTTTGGTTAAATTGGTTGAACTGGTTGTGTGTAAGATTACAGGCAGTTTTGATTTAAAAAATTACTGTAACACACAAACAAATCAAGCATTACTAAAATGTGAGACCTCTTCAATTCTGTGATGCTGCTTAAAGCCATGCAGTAAGTAATTAGACAGGTGCCTTCAGCTTCCAGTTACTTGGCCAGATGCCTGTTACAAATTGAAACAACTGCTTGCAATTGCTTCTGACTCAACTGAGTCTTACTTATTTGGAGTAGTTTTAATAAATAACACATTGCCCTAAGATGTTAAGAGAATTACGACTTTTAGTAGCACTAGCAAGATCTTTCGCTTTAGGAGACTGTCCCTAATTAGTCCAATTTTATTCTGATAATTCCTTTATTTCTTTCATTCTAGAGTATAAGTCATTTTGTTTGCATGCATTTGACAATAAACTCTATATTCCTTCTCATGTGACCTTTTCTTTCTTTCTCTTTTGTTTGTATATATTGTAGATGATATCTAGTTTGAAGTACATCCGAAAATGTCTACAGAATATACACTAGAAGCAATACAATGTTGGATTCCAAGCACTGAATATCTTCATTTTAGTCTAGGAGCTCTTAATCTATTTGAAGAGAAAAAAATATACACCCTAATAATTATTACACACACACACACACACACACACACACACACACACACACACACACACTATATATATAATGTATATAAAACAAAGCAGCATCAATGTGGTAAATCCCAGAGTTCAGAAAATCATGTTTTGGCCCGAGTCTGGCACTCACTTACCATGTAATACCATGAACGCTTTTGGCCTGTCTGAACTCTTACAAACAAGGCAGATGTGAAGAATTGTTAAACTTGAGGAATCTGTCGTAAGGATTAGAGTTCTGAAGATAAAGAGATCCGTAGGCACTAGTTAATTCAAGGAGACTACACTAAAAAGGTTTTTATTTAGATCCTGAAATGGAAGGGAAAAAGAAAGTGGGGGTGGGGAGAAGCGAGCATCTACTAAATATGGTCTTAAGTTGGCATCTTTGCATTCTTTATCCCATTTAATCCTTTCAGTCCTGAACTTCTCTGATTCAGTATTAGATTGAACCACATAAGTGTATGACGTTTGTAAATTACTAACAAAGTGGGCAATTATGTATGTTTCAAACAAATGATATCCTTAACAAATATATGGAAAAACTTAGCATCAGAAAAATTACAGAATTTGTTCAGGCTCAGATAATTATGCCTGAATCCAAAGTCCTTCTTTAATTATTCCTTACCATTTTCCCTGTGTTTAATCCACCAACCAGGTACTGTAAAGTTTACTCCTAAAATATCCAGAATCCACTGACTTCTCTCAATCTCTACTATCATCATCTTAGTCCAAGTCACAATAATCTTTCTAAAATGCTACGATAGTCACCCTATTTGTATCTTGCTTCCCAAGAATGCATTTTTCACATAACCTCCAGGGTGAGTCTCTAAAGACTCAAAGCAGAACCAGATCATTTCAGTCTCTGTTAAAAAATAAAATACAATGAAACAAAATTAAAAAAATCAAAACACTTCAGATGGCCTCCCACTTTGAAACAAATTCAATTAATTTTACCATGACCCCCGCCTACAACTTAAATAGTGTTGGGATACAGTAAGTGTTCAGAGGTTGTTTATTGAATAAATAGAAAGTAAGATGTCTGTTAAAGAGAGTTTGAAAAATAGAGCAAGGGAGATAAAGTAAAAAACAATCACAATGGTTTTTGAGTGGAAAGCATTTTAACTTTATCCTCTTGGTTGCTGGAACCCTGTGTGCATCTATAACTAGGGAGGTGTAGAAAAAAAATATATTGTCATGGAAAGATCAGTTTGAAGGCAGAAACATAAAAAGGGAGAGAAAGGAACAAGAAAGGGCAAGAAAACCAGCTGTAAAAACATCTCAGGAGGCTCCAGGTTAATGATGGCTAGAATAAAAGAGGAAGCTCTTTGCAGGAAACAAGAAAAATACGGATTTGAGGTACTTGGCAACTAATAAAAGAGAAAGGACAAAGGACACTATGAACTGAAAAAAAGGTTATAATTTTTTCCCCTCTGAGCAGCCAGATGATGCATGCCTAGTAATAAGTCAGGAAGAAAAAAAAAGTTTTTTTTTGGAAAAGAAAAATATTAGTTTTAGATGCTTTGAGTATGTGGTAAAAGGTAAAAAATACATTGGAGGTATGGGACCAAATTTTTTATCTCTTAAAAGAGTCTGGAGTATACACTTCATCTTTCTTTCCATCCTCCCTGCTAGAACCCTAGTTCATGCTTCGTTATTTTTGTTCTCTTTCCTGGGCTACAGCAAAGATCTTATCAATTTTCTCTGAGTTCTACTTTACCTCAGAGTACTTCCTTAAATGGAAACATTTCTGTATTTCCTGACATAACTTCCGGTGGCCTCTGCTTGTGACTCACTCCACCCCCCATCCCTGTATTCCCTTTTCCCAAAGCACTATGTCCAAAATTCTTACCATAGTGTCCAGGGGACTTCCCTATCTGTGTCTGGCATCTCCTTCTCTCACTGCTTCAACCTCCCCTATGCCAATGGACTTCAGAGGAATTGGTCTCCCCACTGCTTCCCACTTCATTCCTGCCTCTCTAAGAGGCAGAGGCAGCATCTTTACCCAGGAAAGCAAAAGAGGCAGTGACCTTTTTGTATCAATGACATGGAAGAAGAATCAGAAGCTTTAAATTAAAAAAAAAAAAAGTTTCAACAAAGCCTCCAGGCAAGATCACTAATCTGAGAGTCAAGAGGTAGAACTTCAAGGAAGTTAGAATATTTCATAACACAAATGCTTCCTTCCTTTTACATGATTTATTTCTATACAGAAAGTTGCACAATATCAGAGTCCCACAGCATAGGGTAAGGGTGAGACTGGGGATGGCTTGAGCTACTCTAGAGCTGTGGTTTTAAGGGTTTTTTGGTCTTGATTCGGAGTGAAAGAAATAAACTTTACAAGACCAAATATCCTTATATATACACAAAAAATATGATATATATGCTATAAATACATATGTAAGTGAATGTTATAGATGCACATATGATATATAAGAAAACAGAGCTTTTCAAGATAATACTTATTACTATTCGTGACATACTTTATTTTTCTGCTTATTTCTATTTATTTTCTATTCATATATTTTTTTCTATTTCTCTCTCTCTCTCTCTTTTGAGTCAGTCTCACTTTGTTGTCCAGGCTGAAGTGCAGTGGCATGCTTACTCACTGTAGTTTCCAACTTCTCAGTTCAAGCAATCCTCCTGTGTCAGCCTCCAAGTAGCTTGGACTACGGGCAGATGCCACCATGCCTGGCACATTTTTTATTTTTTGTAGACACAAGATTTCTCTGTGTTGCCTAGGCTGGTCTGGAATTCCTGGACTCAAACGATCCTCCTACTTTGGCCTCCCAAAGTACCAGGATTACAGCGTGAGCCACCACGCCTGGCAATGTTCCCTTCTTTTGAAAACATTAGTATTGAGGGCTATTGTTCACTAATGGCCTGAGACCAGCATAGTGAAGACCATTACCTTAATTAACAAATGACATGGTTATTTGCACCCTTTGGGCAGTGCTTACTGTGAAGTTATGGCTGGTCTTATTTTCAGTATCGACTTTATAAATATATTTTGCTTCAGTGTGTGAAATATGGAGAAATTACCTTGATGTTTCAGGTTACTTTTACCTAATTAAATGGTGGAATGGTGTTTTGCTTATGACATATTATATGCTTTGACAGTCCAAATGTTCAGCTTTCCTTTAAAAAAGCAGCATATTGGTAGGTGAGTTGTAACCCAGAGGCCGTTCCATCATCCACTCTTGTCCATTTTTCTATCACTTCATATAAGTGATAAAAAAGGAAATGTAGAGGTCATTTCATCCAACCTATTATTTACTTTTTTCTATTCAGCATTTATTTTGACTTGTCCCAAATTATAGGTTGTTGGTATCAGCAACAGCTTTAGAATCCAAGTCTCCTGTTTCTTGCTGCATGTGTTTCTACTCAGTAACATTGCTTCTCCTTGGGTCCTCAAATCTGAGTTGATTGAGTGACTCAGTGAGTAGGAAGAGAGAGCACAATAGGAAATGGTTCCATTTTCATGTGTTTTCCAAACTCAAGGTACCAGATGACTGGCAGGTTTTATTTAAAGTATTCATTATTTTTTTATAAAAGTGAAGCAGGTGATTGGAAAACATTCACATAGTAAGTCTCCAGTGAAGATTTTTATGTTTTCTTAGCTTTTGTGATTACTCTGTATCTTAGGGCTGCTTCAGTTTTAGGCTTGAATTTCTGATTTCTCCTAGTAGATTTTCACAGTTTGAAGCCCACGAGATGGCATAGTAAAAAAAGCCTCAGCCCGTAATCCCAGCATTTTGGGAGGCCGAGGCAAGAGGACTGCCTGAGCCCACGTGTTTGAGACCAGCCCAGGCAACTTGGCAAAACCTCATCTCTTCAATAAATCAAAAATGAGCCAGGTGTGGCATTGAATGCCTGTAGTTCCGGCTGCTTGAAAGGCTGAAACTGAAAGATCACTGGAGCCCAGCAGGTCGACGCTGGGGTGGCCATGAGCTGCACCCCAGCCTGGGCAATGGAGTGAGACTCCAACTCAAAAAAAAAAAAAAAAAAGCCAAGAGGGCAAAAGGATGCTTTAGAAGATAGAAGGCTTTTGGTAAACATCAGTGACTACTTTTCCCTTTTATCCTTGACTTGGGAAAAGGCATTTCTGTTCTGACTACCATAACCCCAAAACATGAAATTTGAGGGAAGAATGCAAGACAGCATGACTGTCATCTCCTCCAGCTGTTTCCTGAGGTCTAAGGCTAGGTCTTAAACTGGCTACTGGCAAGAGGACACAGGTTTCTGTCATCTTCTCACCCAGGAGACAAGGCTAATTAGCATGTGAGGCTTTCCAGGCTGAAGGCTGTGCTCACTGGCCACTTCTCCATTCCATCAGGAAACTAACTACGGGTGTAAAAGCATGGATCCATGAAACACTGGCAGAATGTCTCCTAGAGGCAAGGAGTACATAGAAGGAAAAGAGCACAAAGCAAGAACCCTGAATTTCAGCATCTATTGAAAACTAAGGTACCATTGTTCAAATGCCAGGTACTCAACAAGAATCTCCCACTCTTTAAAGAAGCTGGCATGGGTGAAGGAAAAGAAAACTTATCACCATTAAGTTGTTATTTAGGGAAACAAAAAGTCTTTCAACCTGCCCTCAGTTAAAGAACAGGGCAGGGAGAGTTAGGAACAAAAGAGTGAGTGAGAGAAAGTGTGAGAGAGTGAGAGAGTGAGAGAGAGAGAGAGAGAGAAAGAGAGAGAGAGAGAGAGAGAGAGAGAGAGGAAGTAGTCTTCACGCAATTATAAACTGTTCCTACACACTCACCTAAGAGTGGTATTATGAGATGACTTATACCCTCCCCAAAATTCATACGTTGATGTCTTGATTCTTCCCTCTCCCTGCACCTCAGAAAGTGAATTTGGAGATAGGGTCTTAAAGAACGAATCACGTTAAAAATAAGGCTATTAGGGTGGCCCTAACCCAATATGACTGGTGTCTTTATAAAAAGAGGAAATTTGGACAGAGATACATACAGAGGAAAGACCATGTGAAGACTCAGGGACATGATGCTGGAAAGGCCAAGGAGAAAGGCTTCAGAAGGAAGTAACCCTGTTGACACATTGATCTCAGACTTATAGCTTTCAGAATTGTGAGAAAATAAACTTCGGTTGTAAAAACCACCCAGTCTGTGTACTTTGCTATGGCTGCCTGAGCAAACTAATGTGGTAGGCCTGATCTGAAATGGGATTATCAACCGATCAAAGCCAATATGACTGTGCATATTTTTGGGAGACATTAGGGAGAGTTCAGGTGAATAAATGTTTTAGATCTCTCTTTCACATCCTTACTATTAAGTTACAAGGAAAGTAAACTTCAAACCAATTTTCCTCACAATTTAGGGACTCATTAGAAAACAACCCAAAGTAATCTTGCAACCTGTTCTGTAATCTTTTTGTCCTTTTTAGGAAATTAGTTACTACTGCATAGGGGTGAATCACTCAGGAAAGCAATGCCCTAGAGACAGGATTTAGTTAGCTTACAGTCCACAGCAGACAGGCAGAATCATCTGAACACAGGATATTTCTAAATCAAGCTCCATTCCAAAAATGAATAGTAAAACGCTCACATAATTTTGCATTTTGTTCACTCAAAACCAGAAAATATTCCTACAAATTTTAGCCAAAATACTTAGATATCTGTAATACCACTATTATTAGTTTCTCTAATGACTTTGCATTTCTAAAAATCAAGGAAATAATTTTTTTTATGAGTTGGAGCCTCACTCTGTCACCCAGACTGGAGTGCAGTGGCACGCTCACAGCCACCGCAGCCTTTGCCTGCTGGGCTCTGGCGATCCTTCCGCCTTAGCCTTCCAAGTAGCTGGAACTACAGGCACAGGCTACCACGCCTGGCTCATTTTTTATTTATTGTAGAGACGAGGTCTCACCAATATGCCCAGATGAGTCTCAAACCCATGGGCTCAGGCGATCCCCTCGCCTCAGTCTCCCAAAGTGCTAGGATTACAGGCTGAGCCACCGAGCCCGGCCAAGAAAATAACTTATAATGAATCTAGATCCAATATGTTTTCTGACAACGTTAGCTCTCCATTAAAAAAAAGTTGTGAGTGGTGTAGTGAGGGTATCTTATTCAAAGATTAATAAATAATTTTTTTCTGTAACCATAGACATATTATAACAATGAATTTAGAATTTAGAAAATAAAAGCAATTATAAAATGACAGTGACCTCTCCATTTCTCTGTCACTTACGTATGCATTTTAACACATTGATTTTTTAATGTAATTTTATAGATCATCAATATCAAAAGCACTATACAAACTTAAATGTATTTCTTTTCTGATAGAGTTAATGCCAAATATATAATTGCTAATATTAAACGTGTAAATCATCGCTTTTGGCATCTTATCATTTTCACTTTAGCGTATTTTCAGAGGAAAGTCTGGAGAAAATAAATCCATGCTGACCTGGAAGCCTTCTTTAAATCAATTCTACAGTTGAATGTGGTTAACTTTAAATTTCTTGCTGCCCAATGGATAGGACAACTCCAGAAATTATGTAAATTTTAATTTTAAAATATCATTTTTTTAGTGTTAAATTTGTGAAACTTGCTTTTTGGCAAATGGTGAAGTTGAGCTGTGATCATCCAATGATTGAAATATTGAGGTGATTGCATTCTGACATGGCCTTTTTTCTTAGATGTACTAGCCACCAACATAGCAGGTAGGAAAGTAGAGAGTATAAACACCCTGCGGTGACCTGATACCTTTTCTTCAACAGAGAAATGCCCTCTGATGGAAATATTTTCATATTTGGGTGATTATAGGTACACATAATTGATTTGAATTCTATTAGGAAGGCAATCATGACCAGTCAGAACATTTTTGTGCCTTAGTTTCCCTAACCACCAATGTGGATGATAGCAGCTTTATTTACTTCAAAGTTATATTTTAAGTCTGGAGTTGTCTTAGAGTTGATGGTGGATTGAGGGACTTCTTAGCCCCCATAATCACAAAAGTCAATTCCTCATAATAAATCGCTTTCTATATATCTATATATATCCTATTGGTTCTGTGTCCCTGGAGAAGCCTAATAAAATAAGTCACTGTAAAAACTGCTTTGATGCTTCAGTACAATGCTAGATCCACTAAAGTAATGAAGAATAAGTGGTTCCTTGAAAGCTTTCATTAATGCCTGGATCCAGAAGTCAAGTGGTGATTCATTTTTCCAATTACACGTTGGTATTGATATTGATATTGACATTGATGCAAATCCATGGCAGAAGTCTTCATTTACCTCCTGAAAGGTCAAAGAAATATTTATTGTACTAGTCAATATTCCAGCCTAGATTGACTGGTAAAATTGTAAAATCATCAACATTTTGAGTATGAATTTCTGGCATTTGGATTTGAACTTTTCCTTTGCTCTATTGTTAGTACTCCTTATACAGCTCAATCAAAAGTCTATGGAAAAATATGCTCCATAGTTCTAATAATTGCCAATATTTCTTGAGCTCTTATCATGTGCCTGACTTAAGTCTGTGTTAACTCTGCTACAGTAATGCTGAAGCCAAGGAAAGCTAATTAACTATCTTTAATTACAAAGTCAATACAGGATGAGATTGCAGGCTCTTGACTTCTATATTATACTCATATTTGGGGCCCCAGAAAAAGTCATTGAATAGATAAACCTATGACAGTTACAATCAGTAATAATGAGAAGATATGATATCTAAGAAAGAGAGTATAATATTATTTCAGTCCTAGAACACTACATATTTCCAATTATTTGTGTCTTTTTTCAATTTATTCATCAGTGTCTTATAGTTTGCAGTGTACAGAACTTGGATAAACTTATTCCTGAGTATTTTGTTGTTTTGATGCTATTATAAAGGGGATTAGTTTCTTACTTTTTCTTTCACAGAATTCATTGTCAATATATAGAAACATAATTGGTTTTTGTATCTTGTAACTTTATTAAATTTATTTGTTAATTTTGACAGTGTTTTGGTAGATTCTTTAAGGTTTCTTGTATATAAGATCAAGTCACTTGAAAACAGAGACAAATTTACTTTTTTCTTTCCAATTTGGTGGTCTTTTATTTCCTTTTCCTGACTAATTGCTTTGGCTAAGACTTCTATTATTATGCTGAATAGAAATATTAAGAATGCGCTTCCTTGTTTTGTTCCTGACTTTAGGGAAAGAGTTTTTAGCTTTTCCTTGTTGAACATGTTAGCTGTGAATTTATCATATAGGCTTTATTAGGTTGAGATACATTCCTTCTGTATCTGTTTTGTGAAAAGAATCATGAAAAATTGCAAAAGAATGTCAGATTTTGTCAATTGTTTCTTCTGCATCTATTGAGATAATCATATGGTTTTTATCCTTCATTCTATTAAACAGTGTATCACATTGATTGATTTGCCTATGTTGAACAAACATCTTTACTTCCAGGAATAAAGCTCACTTGACCTCGGTGTTAGTTCTTTAATGTGTTGCTGAACTCAATTTGCTAGTATTTTGCTGAGGATTTTTGAGTCTATGTTAGCATGGCTGTTGACTTGCAATTTTCTTTTCTTGTAGTGTCCTGGTCCTTGTTTGGCTTTTGTTTAAGGCAATACTGGTATTGTGAAATACATTGGAAGTGTTTCCTCCTTCTTTTTTTTTTTAACCTCCTTTTCAATTTTTTGAAAGAGTTTGAGAAAATTTGTCACTAATTCTTCTTTAAATGTTTGGAAGAATTTACCCATGAAGTCTTTAGGTCTTAGGCTTTTCTTTCTTAGGAAATTTTTGATTACTGATTTAATCTCTTTACTAGTTATAGGTCTATTCAGATTTTCTATTTCTTCAGGATTCAGTCTTGGTAGGCTACAGATTTCTAGAACTGTATCTATTTCTCCCAAGTTATTCAATTTGTTGGAGTATATTTGTTGGGAGCCATTTTAAAAATAGCAATCATCTCATATAAGCCTTCTTCTTTGTCCTCCGAAAAGCCCGCGCGCGCCAAACCACAACACCCCTCCCACCTCCTCTCCTCATACCACCCACTACTCTTCCTCCTATCATAAGCCGCCACACGCCCTATTTCAGCCCGCCCCTCTTTGCTATGTATATAAGCAATCG
>NW_007246152.1:107917-229220 GCF_000164805.1 Carlito syrichta | reverse complement strand
CATCTATGTTCATCAAAGATATTGGCCTGTAGTTCTCTTTCTTTGTTGGATCTTTACCTGGCTTGGGTATCAATGTGATGTTGGCTTCGTAAAATGATTTGGGGAGAGTTCCATCTTATGAAACCCCAATTTAAAGAAGACAAAGGCAGGAGGTTAAGCACAGAAACAGAGGCTCTGATCTGAAGCCCTGAGAATCTTGAGGCTCTCTGGTCTGGCTTTGCTCTGGTTGATTCCACATCTTATCTCCTCGTCTGATCATGTGCTGACTTTTCCCTTCATTCAACTAGTTGGCAGATTTGTATTGAGCACTTAGTTTGTACCAGACATTATGTGGATATAATAGGAAACCAAACAGATTCAGGTCCTCAAGTAGCTACAGTTTTCTGGAAGTAGTAGAAGCAAAATTATCAGGTATTCTGTGCTATGGAAAGTTAGATGCAGGGCACCATGAGACCACCCAGTGGCAAATAGTTATGCTTGTAAAACTGTGGGAGACTTCCCAAGATAAGGCACCAATTGTACAGTTTACCCCAGTACTCATGTCTACTGAGGAATCAAATGTATTTAGTCTTCCACCATTTGTAGCAAACTGTAGTCTTGGTAGATAAACTCTTAGAAAACCTTCTGAGTTCCTCTATATATCCAATGTTTCAACACTGGAGGGTTCATGACTCAGACCTCAGACCTCTCTCTTCTCTTTTTCATTTATACTAACTTCAGAGTTTAAATACCTACCAAATATTGATGTCTACTAAATCAACACCTATTTCCTGGATTCCAGATTGTACATCCTAGTTGCTCACTTGACATCACCACTTGAATACTCACTAGTCCTATCAAAATCTTAATATATCCCAAACTGAGATCTTGTACCCTCCTCCCTTCCCCAGTCCTGTTCCTTTTCAATCTTATCTAGCTCAATAAATGCAGACTTCATTTTTCTCATGGCTTACACCAAAAATATTGAAATCATCTTGTCTCCTCTCTCACACCTGGTCTAACAGTAAATATTCTCAGCCAATCTTTTATATTTATCCAGAATCTGACTGCCTCTCCCACTTCCACTGTTATCACCTTAGTCCAAGCCACCATCATCTCTCACCTGGATTATTGTAGTAGCCTCCTAACTGGTCTTGTCCTCCACAATCTATCCCAACACAGAAGTCTAAGGATGTTGTTAAATACCATGCCACTCCTCTGTTCAAAATGTCCAGTGTAAAAGGTAAAATGCTTAACATGATCTACAATTTCCTGCATGACCTCATATTCCCCCTTTACTTCATGACCTCTCTAAATTCTCTCCTGCAGACTCCCTGGCCACTTTGAACACATCAGGCCCATTTTTATCTTATAGATGTTTCATTTTCTTTCCTGCAATCTTACATCCTCTTCCTCCAGATATTGACTTGACTTGTTCTGCTTCTACCTCCTTCAAGTCTGTCTCAAAAGTCATTTCCTTGGTAAGGGCTTCCTCGATCATCTCTGTCTAAAATTCAGCAATACCCTGACTGACACAACATCATTCCCCCTTTCTTCTTTCATTTTACCCCAGATAATTTACATAACATTTATACACACACCCGCACCACATGTATCTTCAGATATGTATCTATATCTTTTTTCTCTTTTTCACTAAAATGTTATTCTCACTAAAGCAAGGATTTTTCTCTTTTTGGCTATATTCCTAATGGCGAGAATAGTGCCTGGCACATGACAAGTGTACAATTAATATTTGTTGATGGGTGACCTTCTTTCCCACTCTTGTCCCAGACAACATCCTTCCATCCAAATATAGTCCACTCCCTGCTTGTCTTGCTCACAACCTTGCTCTCCCAAGAAACTCTTCTTTTTATTGACATTATCTCCCTCCAATAATCCTGTGATCCCAACTCTGTTTACATTTTCCTCATCTCAATGTAAACAAACAAGTAAATTTTTTAAAAAACTTTCTCCCAGTTACCCTTTTAAATAGTCATTTTCTTTCCTCTTCTGCAAGTCATAGCCAAACCACCAATAGATTTTTTTTAAGGAAGAGAGAAATCTATATTCCATGCTCCTACTTCCTCCACAATTATTATTCTCTCGTAGTCTGGCTCTTGTCATCAGCATACTACTAAAATTACTCTCTAAGGGTCACCATGACATGCCAAATTCAATAGCCTTTTCATAGTTCTTACTGTTTCTCTCTGGAGAATTGGATGTTGCTTTCAATAATCTTGATAACAAACAACTTTCAAAAGATAATTAATTATAGCTCATTTTTGTCTTGTAAACAAAAATATGTAACAAAAATACTTTAAGAGATCCTTTTTTCTTGGCTTCTATGAAAGAGCTTTGTTCTCCTCCCATCTCTCTGACCTTCTCTTCTTTGAATCTTCAGTGTCCTTTTATTTTCTTTCCCCAAAATGCAGATGCTGCCTAAGCAGTTGTGCTTGGCCTTTGTCATGTATTAGTACACTCTTCTTTGATAACCATACACTCAAGGATTTACTTTCAGATCTGACCTCTTTCCCAAAGTTCTCTGGCACACATTTCTAACTGCCTCTATCTTTCCTTCTGGACATTCCAGTGGTACCTGAAACGTAATTTTTTTTCAAAACTGATTGCATTATCTTTCTACCAAAACCGTTCTTCATATGTGTGCTATTCATGACTAACACTACTTGCCTTTCTTCCAGTCAACTAACTAGAAACCTCAGCATTAGTGTTGATCCTTTCCTGTTTGTACTTAAATAATGGCTCAGCCTGTAATCCCGCGCCTTTGGGAGGCTGAGGTGAGTGGATTGCCTGAGCCCGCAGGTTCGAGACCCACCTGGGCAACTTGGTGAGACCACATCTCTACAATAAATCAAAAATCAGCCGGGCGTGGTAGCGTGCGCTTGTAATTGCGGCTATTCGGAAGGCTGAGGTGGAAGGATTGCTGGAGCCCAGCGGGTCGAGGCTGCGGTGGCCGGGAGCGGCCACTGCACTCCAGTCTGGGTGATGGAGTGAGACTCCAACTCAAAAAAATAATAATAATAAATAAGAAAAGAAAGAAAGAAAGAAGGAACGAAAGAAAGAAAGAAAGAAAGTCTTTCTGACTGCCCTTCTTATCTCAAATTGCTCCTCCCAACTCATTTTACATGCTGTTATCATATTAATATTCCCAAAACAAAGCACTAGTCATGACAATGCCTGACTTAAAACTCACTGTTGACATTTCATTCCAACAAATTCAAGTCTAACTCCTAGCAGTCAAAATCTTCATAATTTAGAACTCATATATCATTCTTGGTGTTAGAGAGCAGATCAAGGACCTGTATCTTTAAAAGAGAAAACTAATGGTCAGTCATAGTGGCTGCAGCCTGTAATCCTAGCACTTCAGGAAGCAGAGACAAAGGAATTGCTTGAGCCCAGGAGTTCAAGACCAGCCTAGGCAACATAGAAAGACCTCATCTCTAAAAAAAAAAAAAAAAAATTAGCTAAGCTTAGTGACCTGTACCTGTAGTCCCAGCTATTCAGTATGCTAAGGCAGAAGGATCACCTGAGTATGGTTTCCGGATGGTACAGGAACCTCATTTCTCTTAGGTAATACTAAGAGGCATTATTTTTGTCCTCCTCAAAACTTTCAGCCTCAACCAGATACAGTGTTTTTTGTTTTTTGTTTTTTTTAATGTGGGGTACAATTCAGGGTTAGGTATACAAATGTTCATTATGCAGGTACCCTTGTTGATGAGGTGTGCCCCCCCCAGCAGTTTCCCACTACTGCCAATCCCTTTCTTATAGTATTGTGATAGTTGTTCAAGTTCCACTTATGAGTGAGAACATGTGATGCTGGGTTCTTTGTTTCTGCGATAGATCACTCAGTATTATAGCCTCTAAGTCCATCCAGGTTGCTGCAAAGTTCATAATTTTGTCCTTCTTTATGACTGTGTAATATTTCATCGTGTATATTATTACATTTTAAAATCTAGTCTTTTTTCGATGGGCAGCATGGTTGGTTCCATGTTTTTACTGTTGTGAATAATGCTGCAATAAACATGTGTATGCAGGTATCTTTTTCATAGTTCCTCCAGGTATATTCCCAGTAGGGGGATTGCAAGGTCATATGGTAGGTCGATATTTATATCTTTTAGGAATCATCACACTGTTTCCCTCAGAGGCTGTACTAGTTTACTCTCCCACCAACAGTGTAGAAGTCTTCCCTTTTCTCCACATCCTCTCTAGCATCTGTTTTTGTTGTTTTGTTTTTGTTTTTGTTTTTGAGTTATTGATGATGGCCATCCCGACTGGAGTCAGGTAGTATCTCAGTGTGGATTTAATTTGCATTTCTTTGATGACTAGTGAGGCTGAGCATTTTTTTCATAATGGGGCTGTTTGTTTTTTTCTTTTCAGCACATTTGAGTTCCTTATAGATCCTAGATGTTAGGTCTTTGTCAGATGCAAGTTTCAGTTCTAGTTTTCTTGTCCATTTGGGGATTTCAAAAGGCAGAATCAGAATCAAGGTTCCTATGAAACCTAAAAAGATTTTTTAAAAACCCTCAATTTCCTTTTCATCAGAAGTTTATCTTTTTCCACTTTTATGTGGCTAAGAGGCAAAGAAATTAGTTCTGTTTTCACATGTACTTTCCACCATCATCTTGTAAATTTGGTTTAAAAAATAAACTCTCATAGGATCTGAAAATCAGATATCAAATGTGGTTTCTTAATCATACCACATATTGGATAAGGTCTAATGGATAATATCTATAACTCTGTGATTCACATGCTGTAGGTAATCAGCTACAGCATTCCACTCTATTCTCTTTAAGTTGTGAAAGACCTAGAGGAAATAACCTTAACACTACTTTCCCCCAATGTTTCTGTTATATAAGTATGTGGATTTGACATTTTAAGAATATATATATATATATAAAGTACACCATGGATGTGCTTTTCAGAAAGAATTAAAGGGAAAGATTGGAGAAGAAACAGAGTATGTAGGTAGAAAAATGAGAAAAAAGAGGGCAAACTTCACTGTTTGAGGAATTCTTTAATTATGAAGGAAACTTTCCATATCACACATTGGAACGCTCCAACACACTTTGTTCAGCTTCCCAGAAACATCTATTCTATTTTCAAAAAGTCAAACATAAAATACAAATAGAGTTTTAATTCCCTTTATAATTATGCCATAAGTAGAACAAACTGAGGGAAAAGCAATGGAATTGGCATTTGCTCACAGCGGCAAAGGAGTTAGACGAGATTTTTAAAGAAAACAAGTGATGCGTGTTAGAATCATAGAGTGGAGTTTTTAAAGATTTCATTCACTTTTATGACAAAAAAAGAAAACCTGACTCAGAGGCAATTGACAAAGCAGACTTTCTTGCAATGGTGCCCAATATTCTGAAATGTTTTGAATTTTCTGGTCCCTCTAAGTTTCTTGCTTCTCCGTGTGAGAATATGGGTAACCCAGACAGAATGACATGGATCCTGTCAGCAAATACCTGTAGGTCATTCCCACTTCTTTTGTATAGCAACCCGCAGTGCTTTTAATTATCTCAGATGATATGACGTTCTGAAAAATAAATATTTTTTAAATAATAAATTCTTAACCAATGTTAATTTGTTGCATTTTAAAGACATGTATTAACCCTAGAAAGTAGTATCATAAACAGTATGAACAGGCATAATGTACAATTATTAGTTTTCTTTTTTTAACTAAATTATTTTTTTAAAGAGTTGTATGTACAAGTGGGGATTTATTACATAAGTAGGTTGCACGCAGGTGAAGTTTGGACTTCTAGCTGGCCCTCTCTCCTCCCAGTAGTGGACTAGGTACCCACTGTTTTGACAATGGATACCTAGCATTCCCTTTCCTTGCGTGTCCATTGTCTGCCAATCTAACTCTTGTGCTAGTGTGACCAGTGATCAGGGCCCGCTTATGAGTGAGAACATGTGTTATTAAGTTCTTTGTTCCTGTGATAATTCACTTAGTATGATGGTTTCCAGTTGCATCCAAGTTGCAGCAAAGGCCATGATTTTGTTCCTCTTTATGGCTGCATAGTATGCATAGTATTCCATCATGTCCATGTACTACATTTTCTTTATACAGTTCACTTTCAATGGGCATCTGAGTTGGTTCCATGTCTTTGTTATTGTGAATAGTGCTACAATAAACATAGGTGTGCAGGTGTCTTTTTGGTAGAGTGATTTATGTTCCTCTGGGTATGTCCAAGGAGAAGGATTGCTGTGTCGTATAGAAGCTAATTTTTTTTTTTTTGAGAAACTGCCATACTGCTTTCCATAGAGGTGGAACTCGCTTACCTACCAACAGTGTAGAAGTACCCCCTTTTCTCTATAACCGCACCAGCACCTATTTTGTTTTGTGGTTTTGTTTTTGGTTTTGTTTTTTACTTATTAATGACAGCCATCCTTACTAATGTTAGGTGATACCTCATTGTAGTTTTGATTTGCACTTCTTTGATGATTAGTGAAGCTAATGTATTTGTTGGTTGCTCATATGCCATCCTTTGAGAACTGTCTGTTTATCTCCTTTGCCCACTTTTTAATGGAGTTGTTTCCTGAAAAATAAATCTCTGATTGGAATTAATTGCACTTCACTTTAGTTTTGGAAACAAAAATATACCACACAAGTTCATTAAAAGACTATCACTTAATTATAGAAATGGTTGGAATTTGAGGATCAGAGTGGTATGTGTAATAGAACATGAAGTTTTCACAAGTTGAACACATTTTATCAAAAAATTCTGAGCAGTTCAGCTCCCTTACTCAATTTAAACAAATATTTGAAAATTCTGATTAGGTTTAAGTGGTTGCTGGATTTGACAAGTTAGGGTGATAGAGTCAGTAGGCAAGGCTGGAAAGTGGCATCAGGACTAAATTTTATCCACAGCACTTGCATGATGGACTCGATAACGGGAGGAAAATGAATGGTCTCAATATAGGAAGCTCTGGGGCTCCTTTTACTTCTGGTGGTAGTAAAGCTGCTGTCTCCACATTTTCTACTCTTTTTCTTCAGCATAATGTGAGGTAGAGGGTCAGGGGACACCCTTGTGGCCTCTAATGGTCAGATAATGGACCACAATAAAAGTTATGTGTCCCCAGTTGGAAGTGAAGATGTATAATGGTTGACAAGATCCATTATCTAACTATTAGAACCTAGAGTAAAAGGAGACAATTATTAAATCAAAGGAAAACAATCCATTTTCACTTATTCAAGAAAAAAATGTGTTGCTCATGTGCTGTGCATTTTATAACATTATCACTTTTATCTTGAAATAATAAATATCAATAATAATAGCAGCTGGTGTTTATTGAGCACTTACAATGTGCTAATGAATTTCATAGCATGATCTGGGGTATCAGATTCTTCCAATTTCAAACACTAACTTCAACATTTGAAGGGAGTCAAACTCTCCACATCTCAGTTTTCTGATATGTAAAATGATAATATTACATGCATCATATGATAATCAAGTATGACATATATGAGGGGGGAACCCCAAATCCCTATAATTTATTTATAAAAAATTATGCATTTATTCTTACCTGTTTAAATTTCAGTCACCTTCAAGGTACTCTTCATTTGATGCTTTTTCCACTGCTCAGAACAGTTTTTAAGCTTCTCAATTTGGATGCCTTTTAGGCTTCTGTTGTTTTTTATTTCACCTCTTCCACATTGGCAAAATGTTCCCCTTTGAGAACTTTTTTCATTGGGGAAAGAAACAAACAAAAAAGAACACTTAGGATGAGATCAGGTGCAAAGGGAGGGTTGGGCATGGGGATCATGATGTTTTTGGCCAAAATCTGCTGAACACTCAGTATGGATAGACAGGTGTGCTTGTAAATCACCCATCATGAAATGGGCAAGCACATTGAAAGAATCTTCAAAGAAAATTCACTGAAGCCAAATGCAGCCTTACAACAATGCTAGCTGGTACACTGATGACAATGGGTTCTTAGAGTACTTGCCTAAAAGGGGGAAGTCTGTACTAGAAAAGGCCAGTCCTCCAAAAGAATAATTCCAGCTTTTTGGAGTACTCCTTTGTATTAAGTACCTAATCAATGTTAGCTAGTTATTATTATTGTTGCTGTAATATCACCATTATTGATGATAATAAATAGTAGATATATTATTTAGATCTCTGATTAGCCTTGTTTGATGAATTAATAAATATAGAGAATAAAGTAGAAATATTTATTCTGGAGGTTTGGTCATAGATTTTAAGAGACTCATTCACCCATTGAAAGAAGCTGGAAAATATTTTGTTTTGTACATTTTGGTAGGTGAAAGAATTCATGGTTTTCTTTGGAGTCTCAAAAGAGCTCTTGGTACTCAAAATTCTAAGAACTTCTGATAAACTAAATTTCATGTATAATTTTATCTATCAGGTAATACAGGATGAGCAAACATTTTAAAATTCAATTGCCTTTGAATTATCTCTTTAAAATATTAGGACAAGTCAAATATGAAAAGCAATAGTGATGTACTATTTCTGCAGAGTGCCAAAATTGGTGCCCGCATGCCAAAATACATGCATTGTTCATTTTTTATCTTTCTTAACGAAAACCCATTTTAACGACACATTTGAAAGAGACAACACCAATTCAGTTACAAACATGGTAAGCTATGGTTTTAGTGTCTTGCTAATAGTTCATTAGCAATCAATAGTTACATCTTTGGCCACTTTGGCATTTGGAGACCCTGGGATTTGAGTTGAGATTCCCATGGACATAATGGTATCATGATATCAATATCCCCTTTTGTCATAATGCACTTTAAGAAGGATCAACATCAACCCCTTTTAGCCTCTTGGATATAACCATCGTCTGCACAGGGTAAATCCCTGTTCAACTAATGTTGGACTGTTGGAGCTACTGAAACATCAAAAATGAATTTGTGGGCCTCTCAAATTCTAAAATTGTTGCCATTATACTAAAATATATTTTAAAAATCGCTGTAACAATGCCTGATGTGTACAAGCTATAAATACGAACTAATAGATCATTATTATTCTATTTCTTGAGGATTAAGAAAAAATTACCTGCTTACTAACCCTATTTTACCCACTGAATGATCTTTATTTTACATTTAGGCAAATTGCTAACTCTCTGAGCTCCTCTTTTCTTACTTATATGAGACTATAATCCCCAAGCCCATGATGGTGTATGAAATCAAGAGTGTACCAGTGCTTTGTAAAATGGTGGGCCCTGGACATAGGTCACATTTAAACATATCAATATCCAAACCCATCTGTAAAATTTGTTGTGCATTATGTGTTTTAAAAGTGTTTTATGACTAATTCTAAGGAACTACAGAAGTAAAATCCTTACTACAGAACCTAGAGGATTTTTTGAACATTATGTGTACATGTGCCATAGGACCTAAGAAGATATTGTCGCAAATAAATTTTTCTGAGAAATTTTCTAGTTAATCCTCGTTAAGGTTCTGTTCAGCTTTAAGTCTTTTTTTTTTTTGGCAGAGGTACATTTCTGAATGAACTAGAATTCTGGTTCAAGAAAAGAGCTGACCCCATCTCTGACCCCTTCACATTTGGAGAAGCTGAGTGGAGGTTATTGAATATTAATGGATTTTGGTTTCACAGCATAGTTTTTCAAAATTCTAGGCTTTTTTTTTTTTTTTTTGCTAGATGTTAAACATTTTTGACTGAATTTTCACTGTTTTAGTTTGTGAAGCATAGCATTTAGATGATCTTTACGTTGGCTTGATTGATATTTTATTCTATTCTATTTTATTTTATTTTGCCAGGAATTGGAGATTTACAAAATCATCATGTGTAAACATGTAGGTGTTCCAAGCCTCTTCTGAAAATGCTTTTATAACCTCACTGAATAACTTTATTCTATTCAGAATTTCTGAGGTCACTAAAAAAACCTTCTGGCTGTTTTTACCCCACCTTTGTTAGGAAAAAGAACCCGGAAGTTGCCATTTGTGTTCATGCCTCTATCGGTTTTCTTGCTGCAATTTACCCAAAACTTAGTGACTTTAAGCAACTATGCTTTGTTATTTCTGTTTTTTCTTTCTTTCTTTTTATTTTTTTATGTTTTTTTTTGAGTTGGCGTCTCCCTCTGTCGCCCAGACTGGAATGCAGTGGCCGCCGGGCTCCGGCGATCCTTCCGCCTCAGCCTTCCGAGTAGCCGGAACTACAGGCGCGCGCTACCACACCCGGCTCATTTTTTGATTTATTGTGGAGATGAGGTCTCGCCGAGTTGCCCAGGCGGGTCTCGAACCCGCGGGCTCAGGCAGTCCACTCACCTCAGCCTCCCAAGGCGCGGGATTACAGGCTGAGCCACAGAGCCCGGCTTGTTATTTCTTAATCTTGTGAATTGGCTGGTCTCTTCTGGGACCCTTCATGTGGTTGCCATCAGTAAAAGGTCAGCTAGGACCTGAGCTCAGTGGGGGTTGCTGGGTAGCTGGGCCTTTCTGTCCATGTGGACTTTCATCCCAGGATTCTACTACCTTAGTCCCTGGCAACATTACAAGAGGGAAAAAAATTAAAGCTGTGGAGATTGTGGCTCCTGGACTTACAAAATATCATTCCCATCTTATTCTGTTGGTCAAAGTCTATCACAAATAAGGACAGACTGGATGTAAGCAATGGGAAAATGGATTCTACCTCTTTATGGGAGAAACTGAAAGGAATGTGTGGCCATATCTAACCAAAATGTCTGTTTATTTTTTAGCCAAGGATTTCTGTTAGAGCATTGGCAGAAGCTATAAACTTTTATCAATGGCACTGGAGAAATCCAAAAAAATTCCAACTCAGAACTTTTATAGGGTAGTCCCGTGTTGTTAAATTACTCAACATATATTAACTAGGTAGTTATTCCACTGCAAAGGGGGACCCACAAATAGTATCTTTTGGAGGGCAGACCTCTTGTAGTACACTTGGAATTTGTTCCTCTGGATCAAACGGTCAACCAAAGTTTTTGCCTGGAAGTTTTGAGAAGGTTATATCACGATTTGCAGAAGAAACATCCCGAGTTGCGGCAAATAGGTGACTAGTTCTTCCACCATGACAATACACCTGCTCACACCGCACTTCTGAGTATTCAGCAGTTTTTGACCAAAAATGACGTGACCCCCATGCCCCACCCTCCCTATTCACCTGATCTTGTCTTGAGCAACTCTTTTTTGTTTCCCTGGATTAAGAAAGTCCTCAAAGGGAAACATTTTGCCAGTGTGGAAGAGGTGAAACAAAAAAACAGCAGAAGCACTAAAAAAAAGCTATCAAAATTGATGAGTTCAAAACTTGTTTTGAACAGTGGAAAAAGCATCTTAATAGGTGTAGTGCATCAAATGGAAAGTACTTTGAAGATGACTAAAGTTTAAACATGTAAGAATAGATACACAATTTTTATAAATAAACTCCAGTTTTTTGGGGGTCCCCCCTCATATGTACTAATACTAATGCTGAGTTCTTTGTGTTACACCAGAAACTTCACAAGATTGTTGATCCTCATCCTAAATTTAGCTGTGTCTATAGAAAAAGTGAACATGTCCCATTTTCAAGAGCTTACAGAAAAACAAAATCAACATCAACATCATCAGTGATAAACAATAGTAAGCACTTACTGTGTGCAAAAATAATGCCCTGCCTGGGAATTTTTAAATGATGTAAGGCATGATCTCTGCTTCCAAGCTTAAATTTTACCTCAGTAAAATAATTATAGCCTAGCAATAAACAATAAATGTTAGAATTATTTAACGCATACTTACTGGATGTCTCCTGTGTAGTTAGGTTCTATGTTAGACACTGTGAATGTAAAATGAATCCAAATGAGTCTCTGGTCACACGACTTAAAATGTGTAAGAGGAAGCAGATTACAAACAAGTAAAAAAATTTATAAAAGCAAGTACAAAATTAATAAAAACAAAGGTAAATTAGTTTTACAAATTCATTGGCAGAAGATTAAACAAGATACATAAGAGATGTGTATCTTCCTGGAGATTGAAGATTAGACTCTGTTTCAAAGAATAGGTGAGACTTAAGTCTTGAGAAGTGAGCAAATGATCTTCAGGCTCGCCAGCAAGAGTTATGAGGTTGAGGAAGGTGAAACAGCATGAACAAAAAAAATGCAGGATATGGAAACTGTGAAAATACAAAGAGCTGCAATTTGTAGTACGGCTAAAACACAAGATTCTTGGTGAAATGGTGAAGGGGAGCAAGGAAGAAAGGGGAAAAAAAGAAGTGATAAGCAGTGAATAGAAGTGGCCAGAGTTCCAGGCAGAGGGGGACCAAAGGGAGGCCCAAACTTTACCTGCACGATGTCTACTTGCATACCTAATCCTGAATTGCACCCTACATCTTTAAAATAAAATATATACTTATTTTACTTTTATATATAAAGAAATGGCCAGAGACTTAATAATGGAAGACCATAAATACCGTCCTACAAAGTTTGGTTATTCTCCTATCAATAATGGGAATCTGTTGAAGGTTTTTAATAAGAAGATGACAGGATCAAATTAGCATTTTAAGAAAATTACCCTGATTTTAATAAGAAATATGAATTGGCTATGGTCAGATTGTTACACTGATCTAAACCAGCTATGATAAGGACTAAAGGAGTGGCAGAAAGGATAGAGAGGAAGAGGCAACTCATGCCTTTAACAGACATGCATTAAGTGCCTGCTGGGAGCCAGGTGGTATGCCAAGTGCTAGAAACAGTGTGACATAGAACTGAACTTGTAAAACTATGAAAAGAGAGCACTCAGAGGCAGATGTAAACATTTTTCCAGAGGTTCAAGTAAAATAGCCTATTTTCTAATTGAATGTAAAAGCTAAGGAAATGGAGGTCCTCAGAAATCCCAAGATGGGTGAATGATGGTACCTGGACAAACAAAACAAAACAAACAAACAAAAAAAAACAAAACAAAAACTATGCAATTTGAACAGGAGGAACTAGCAGATGAATAAAACAGCACATTCTTTTATGGGTGAGCAAAAATCAAAGTTGAAAATATCACTGTCCAAAGGAGACTTTAAGAAGCATCCATTTTAGTTTATATTTATGTGTTGTCCTCAATTTTCAGAGACGATACCATGGCAAGAGAGTAAAGGTGTGTGTACCTGGGTAGAACAAGGTCAGACAATTATTCTACTGCTTTTCATCTTGTCTGTCCTTGACAAAGTCAGCCATATCTTCCTATGTATGGTTTAATTGAATTTGACCCTAAGATTTGATGATTCCAATTCCCTGTGGTTCAATAATTGGGTCCCGTGTGTGATATGGGCAGATGCACTGAGCATCCCACAGCTGCTGCTTATGTGGATGGATTAAATTAGAACTTCCAAGTATACCTCCTGTTCCTGATTTGATCATGGCCCTAAAGGTATATTTTCAGTTAAGTTTCTATATATAAAGCCAACATTAGGAAAGTAATCAATAACAGTAGCTCTCTCCCTCTTTGCTTACGTGTTCATCATTAACTAAACACTACTACATTGTGACTAGGAGTCGTTATATTCTGGGTAGCTATCTCATCTATTTTTAGCATAAATATCAAATTTCTGAGGCAGTGATAAACCCATTACATATGGCTAATACTTAATGCTTGACATTAATCTTACTTCTAGCTTCTCACTAGGTCAACCTTTATAGAGTTCATATTCTGTGTTGAGCAGTACAGGACTTATGGGAAGCAGCTTTGAGGAGGATGGAAAATCATCCCTCATCATTAAAAGAAGAGATGCAGATAAGTAAACAAATACCTTCATTAATTAAGTACCTGCTCTGTTTTTGGCTATAGGACTACAAACAGAATACTGCTTTTGTCTAAGTATCCCAGATGCTCTACAGGGTACATGTTGTTATTCCCGTGATAGAGTTGCTCAAGAGCTTAAGCAACTTGCACAAGGTCACAAGGGAGCTAGGACTGAGTTAGCATCAGTTATGCATGAGCCCTAACCCCATGATCTTTCCTCAAAACATAGAGCTTTAGTGCACTGTTCTAAATTATAACATAAATACATCACCAATCATCATAATAAAAACATAGCGGTTTTCTCTTAATGTTGCCCTTCCTTTCTTTACTGCCTCTCATACACCCTTTGTAGATAAACTCCTCAAAATATGGCTTACATTGTCAAATTTACCTCACTTTTGCACCTTGGCCATACTAGTGTCCAGATGTTTGAGGCTTCCTACACACAGATACATATAAACATGATAAATCCTGGGGCCAATTAAAAAGAGTCTTTCTTACTTAAAAAATGATCTCTTAGTTATCAGTGAAATACACTCTTTTGGGTTCTTATTTGACCGAACAGTAAGGAGGCAGTACTGCATGCTAAAAAGACTATGTGTTTCAGTATTGAACTTCTCTGAATTTAAATCCCAGCAGAGCACATATTTGTACCTGTCTCTGTGGCTTGTGTCAATTACTTAGTAACTTGGCCTTAGTTTCTTTTTATATAAAGCACGAATGATAATACCTATCATTCAGGGATGTTGTAAGAATTAATAATTTGTATTTAATATAATAGCAAAATGTACTTTTCAGGCATAAATAATTATTATATGTCATTATTTTCATTACTATCCTCAAAAACCTCAACTGCATTTTATAAAGTTGATAATCTCTTTCTTTTTTAAATTCCTTCCTCCATAGGGTTTATCCAGGAGATTTCTTTCTGTACATGGTTTCTGCTTTTGTTGTTCCTTTTCTTCTATTGCTTATACTTAAATTCTAGTCCCACAGTCCTCTGTTTTTGGCCACTTCTTTTTTTTCTCAATTTTAACAACTTATCATGGCATATGTCCACCCTTCCTAGGATTTCCACTACCTCTAATACATTTCCTAAAGCTATGTATAAATCATAACTTTTTATTCTGATCCCAAGATCCATGTCCCCACATATCCACTGCACATCTCCAAGACAGTGTGCTACAAGCAACTCAAACTCAGCAGGCCCAGGGTTGAATTAGAAATATCCCCTTCCTCCCAAGTTGTTTCTCTCCTGTATTCTTTATTATCAGTAAAAGGCTCCGCCTATCAAGTTACCGAGACTAGAAATCTGAATATCATCCTTGTTTATTTACCAACCCTCAGTCCAGTGGGTAATCAAGTACTGTTGATTATATCCTCTTAATATCTCTTATCTTCTGTCCTTCTCAGTTCATATCAGTATTGCCCTGGTTCAGATCCATATCATCATTCCCATCCCTTAACCTTTCAACTGGTTGACCTGCCCCAGGGAAACAACTCCTTCAATTCATTCTTCTCGCTAATGCCAGAATAACATTTCCAAAATTGTCAAGGTTCCAAGATATTTCCAAATTGCCATGAATATGCATGGTGGATATTTGCGGACATGGTTCGTAGGCTCAGAATAACGGACTGCAATTCACATTTAACTCTAGGAAACATATTAGAGGCAATGGGAATCACAAGAAGGGTGGACATGTTCCATGGTAAATAGTTAAAATAAGAAAAGAAGTGGCCAAGAGCAGAACAGTGGGGAACTTTAGAATTTAAAGTATGGGCAATAGGAGAAAAGGAACACTTTTTTTTGCATGTATATGTATACGTGTGTGTGTGTGTGTGTGTGTGTGTTTGTGTGTGTAATACTTCAATACTTTGTGTGAGAGTGACTACAAACTGGAAGCCAGGAAAGATACTAGGACTCCAGTCTTACCTTGCCAGAAACTAAATTCTATCCAACAGAATGAGCTTCGATTGATAAGAACTAACATCGGGGAAAGGAAATCATATTTAACAAATGATGCTGGAAAAGCTGGCTAACCACACAGAAGAATGAAACTGGACCCCTACTTATCACCATATACAAAAATTGATGCAAAATGGATAAGGCACTTAAATGTGAAGCCTCAAACTATAAAAATCATAGACAAAAACTCAGGGAACATCCTCCTGGTTAAAGGAGTAGGCAGTGAATTCATGCGAAGTCCTTAAAAGCAGATGCAGCAAGAGCCAATGAGATTGACGGGTGGGACCTTATCAAACTAAAAACATTTTGCACAGCAAAACAAACCATCAAGAGAATAAAAAGGCAACCCACAGAAGGGGAAAAATATTTGCAAGTTATGCTTCACACAAAGACCTAATATTCAGGATCTACAAGGAGCTCAAACAAATTGACAGGAAAAATAAAAAATATAACACCATTAAAAAGTGAGCAAGGGACATGAGCAGACATTTCTCAAAGGAAGATATCCAAGCAGCCAACAAACATGAAAAAATCTTCAGTTTCACTAATCATTAGAGAAAGTGCAAATCAAAACTACAATGAGATACCACCTCACACTGGTCAGATGGCTATCACTAACAAGTCAAGAAACAACAGATTTTGTAGAGGCTGTGGGGTAAAGGGAATGCTTCTACACTGTTGATGGAAATGTAAGTTAGTTCAACCTCTGTGGAAAGTAGCATGTTGTTTTATTAAATAACTAAAAATTGAGCTACCATACAATCTGGCAATTCCAATTTGGGGAATATAGCCAGAGGAGCATAAATTGCTCTACCAAAAAGATACCTGTGCACGCACATGTATTTTCATCTCAGCACTATTCAAAAATAGAAAAAAAGCATGAAAACTCAGAGGCCCATTGAAAGTGGACTGGATAAAGAAAATGTGGTACATATACATGATGGAATACTGTGCAGCCATAAAGAAAAACAAAATCACGTCCTTTGCAGCAGCATGGATGCAGTTGGAGGCCATTATTCTAAGTGAACTATCATAGAAACAAAAAAACTGAATAATACATTTTTCCACTCATAAGTAGGCCCTGAACAACGGGCAAGCAAGCACAAAGATAGTAACAACAGGATAACAGAGGGAGGGAAGGCGATGTGGGGGCACACAACCACCCACTGGGTACCACGTCCATTACCAGAGGAGAGATGGCTCACTAGAAACCAAAATTTCACCTGCAGTTTACTTATGCAACAATTTCTCACATGTGCCCACAACTCTAAAATAAAAAATAAAAAAGAATGAGCTTGGAAGTGTATTTTCCTCAGGAGCTCCCAGAAATATATATAGTCCAGTCAATACCTTGATTTTGACCTTATGGGACAAAGCAAGAAATCCATTTAGGCCATGTCAGACTTCTGCACTACGGAAATGTGAGCTAAAGAATGGTTGTTTTTAATTTCATAAGTCTGTTGTAATTTGTTGTACAGCAATAGAAAATGACTATACCAACTCACAGTTGATGCTAATCCATGCCAATCAATTATTGAGTAATTGAAAGAATGGAGGAGTGGATGGGACATGGATAGAGATGGATGTGTGGGTAACTGAGTGAATGAATGTTTCGTTAGGCTCAACATTATGTTCTGAGAACCTCACCTAGTGCCAGGCATACAATTGGTACTCAATAAAGACTGGTTGATTTAATGGTGAAGTAAAAAGTATAACAGGGATGGAGAAGAGTATGATACTCTGTGCTTTGAGTTCTGATAAATAATCTATTGTTCTCACTCATAAGTGGATCCTGAATATTCACCATAATACTATAAGAAAGAGATTGGCAGTAGTGGGATACTGCTGGTCGGTGGGGTGGCACATAACATCAATAAGGGTACCTGATTTCAAAACAGGCAAAGTAGAAACCAGAGGGAGGTCTAAACTTTACCTGTATGATGAACTCTTGTATTCCTAATTCTAAGTTATATCCCACATTTTTAAAACAAAAATTAAAAACAAAAAATAAGGAGGGACTGGACACCAAAGTTCTCCTATCGGATCCAAGCAGTATCGTGGCCTTTTACTTATAAAAGTGCAATAATTATTTATCTTAATACTTTTCATTTTTATTGTAAATATTCACTCCAGTATGTTTTACTTCTTTCTTTGGTTTTATTACTCTTAACTTAGTAGGTTTAAAAAATGGTTAGAATAAGATTCTTTAGTTGCTTACGTTTATAATTCAACATTTCTCTTTTCACGGCAAAGCAACAGATATGATCATTACTTCTAGTTTTCTATAACCATGGAATATGTAGTGTTTTATCAGACACAATTAGGACTTGCGGTCGGTTTATGAATTAGAAAAGTTGGTTAAAGCAGGAAAGCATGACAATGATAGATAAAGCACTAAGTTTACTTGAACTCATTCTCCTTGGCAGAGGGCCAATTCTTGTTTTTGAAAATGGATCCAGCCTAACCACTCCAATATTGCACATACATTGTTGCCTGTCGGAGATCTTTAAAGTAGCTGGAGAATTCAAAGGCCACCTGAGTATAGACTCTTTCTGGAGATTTATGATGTTTCCCCCCAGTCTTTACATTTGTCTCACTGAGTCTTCATTCAAATATTTGTTAACAACAGATTCAATTTAATTTCCATGGAAACAATTTTCCACCTTTTCTCACTTACATTGTATTGACTTATTTAGTACTTAAGTAATAGCTCATTTATGTGCTGATGTTGATAAGTACAATCATATTAACAGAGTTGGTGATTAATCATCTGACTCTTGGAATGGTTGTCCCCCAACTGATAGGTGCTGCATTGCACAAGCAAAGAGGCACTCATTTGCCAGATTGCACACTCAGCTTGCTGTTGCTATCTGCCATGGCATTTTACAGAGGGAAGGTAGAGTGTGGATTAATCCACTGAGAAGGCTAAGTGAAGACCAGTAAAGAGGCTTTTACATTATAACTTCTCAACCTCTGTGACTTTAGTCAGGTCACTTAATTTTCATACCTCAGTTTCCTCATTTGTAAAATGAAAATTTTGTCTCACTCGGTCGCCCAGACTGGAGTGCAGTGGCCGCTCCCGGCCACCGCAGCCTCGACCTGCTGGGCTCCAGTGATCCTTCCACCTCAGCCTTCCGAGTAGCTGGAACTACAGGCATGCACTACCACACCCGGCTGATTTTTTGATTTATTGTAGAGCTGAGGTCTCGCTGCCCAGGCGGGTCTCGAACCCGCGGGCTCAGGCAATCCACTCACCTCAGCCTCCCAAAGGCGCGAGATTACAGGCTGAGCCACCGAGCCCGGCAGCTCCCATTTTTTTTAAGGCTAGTCAAGTGAAGCAGTAGGAGTGCACAAGGAACAAGTAAATCTGTAACTGGCTGTGATCAATTTGTTTCAAACGCTATTGCACTCAGATCAGCCAGCACTTACTTTCATGGGTGTTTGAGACTGTTAAATAAGCAATTACATCAGAAATGCTTAAAAACATGTATGACAATAATAAGCATTAAAAAATTAAAATACAAGGAATAAAAATGACAAAATATTAGATATGTTATTTATGAAATTTTGAAATTACCTTTTTAGGATTTTTAACTGACATATAATAATTGCACATATTTTGGAGTAGGATGTGATATTTCAATACATGTATGCATGTGTAATGATCAAATCAGGGTCATTAGCATATTCATCACCTCAAATATTTATAATTCCTTTGTGTTGAGATCATTAAAAATCTGCTCTTCTCACCTCATCAACAAGGGTACCTACGTAATGAACATTTGTATACCTAACCTTGCATTGTACCCCACACCTTTAAAATTAAAAATTAAAAAAAAAATCTGCTCTTATAGTTTTGTTTTGTTTTTTGAGTTGAAGTTTCATTCCATCACCCAGGCTGGAGTGTAGTGGCACACACGTTCACCGCCACTCCAGCGTCGACTTGCTGGATTTAGGCAACTCTCCCACCTCAGCCTTCTAAGTAGCTGGAACTACAGGCATGTGCTACCATGCCTGGCTAATTTTTTGATATATTGTAGAGATGAGGTCTCGCCAAGTTGTCCAGGCTGTTCTTGAACCTGTGGGCTCAGGCAATCCCCTCACCTCAGCCTCCCAAAGTGCTGGGATTACAGACTTCAGCCACCAAGCCCGGCCTATTCTAGCTTTTAAAAAATGTTATATTATTGTTAATTATAGTCACCCTGTAGTGCTATAAAACACTAGACCTTATTCTCATACTTGTACTTCTGTATCTTTTCACTAACCTTTGTCCCCTCCCATCTTCATTCCTTCCCTTCCCACCTTTAATGACCACTCTTTTCCTCTCTACTTCTATGAGATTAATTTCTTTAGCTTCCACATATGAACACAAACATGCAGTATTTATCCTTCTGTGCCTGGATTATTTTACTTAACATAATGTCCTCCAAGCTCACCTATGCTGCCACAAGTGACAGATTTTGTGTTTGTTTTTTTTTTTTCCAGTTGGAGTCTCACTCTGTCACCCAGACTGGAGTGCAGAGGCTGCTTCCGGCCACTGCAGCCTCGACCTGCTGGGCTCTGGCGATCCTACTGCCTCAGCCTTCCAAGCAGCCGGAATTACAGGCATGCGCTACCACGCCCGGCTGATTTTTTGACCTATTGTAGAGATGAGGTCTCGCTGCCCAGGCGGGTCTCGAACCCGCGGGCTCAGGCAATCCACTCACCTCAGCCTCCCAAAGGCGCAGGATTACAGGTTGAGCCACCAAACCCGGCTGAATTTTGTGTTTTTTATGGCTAAATAGTAATTGTGTTGTGTGTATATACCACATTCTTAATCCATTTATTTGTTGATGGGCACAAGTTGATTTACTATCTTGGCTATTATGACTAGTGTTGTAATAAACGTGGTAATATGCATATCTTTTCAACATACTGATTTGCATTTCTTTGGATCCACACCTAGTAGTGAGATTGCTGGATCACATAGTCATTCTATTTTTAGTTTTTTGAAGAAACTAAAATAAATTTAGTTTTGAGGAACTGTCCTTAATGGCTGTATTAATTTACATTCCCATTAATGGGTAAAATAGTTTCCCTTTCTTTGCAGCCTTGCCAACATTTCTTATGTGACAATGTAGTATTAATATTCTTATTGCTGCTATTGTCATTATTATGTGAACATAGCTGGCATTTAATGAACATTTACTATATGCCAGATTCCATGAGAAGTACCTTATGTGCAGTGTAATCATCACTCAGTATCCTCAGGGAATTGGTTCCAGGACACCATCCCATACTGCAATCTTGGCACATTCAAATCTTGCTGTTAGCCCTGCAGAATCGCAGAATATGAAAAGTCATTCTCCAAGTTTGGCATCTGGCAGATATTATATTTTCGAATTACATTTGGTTGCAGATGTGAAACCCTCAGATAGGGAGAGCCAACATATAAGTGGACCCCAACAGTTCAAATCCACGTTGTACAAGGGTCAATTATATTTTATTTTGTAACTTGCCCAAGGTCACTCAGCTATTGAATGGTAGAGCCAAGAGCAAAATCCAATCACTTTGATTCCAGACTTTCTGCTTTTTATTAGTTAGTTTGTTTATGCTATTCCTTTTCCAAAAATAAAATCAAATTTTTCTCAGAAGAACACATTGAATACAGTAAGATAACTTAAATTCGAAAAAATATGATGCTACCAATAAAAACCTAACTCCATAATATCTCCAAACATGTGGGTGTATGAAGTTTCCTGCTTTATGGCAATTCTCAAATCTAATCACCACTAAAGGAAACTTTTGTTTTATAATTAGAAGGCATCGTATTTTGCATTATACAAAAATGTTTGAGATTCATAGGTGTTACATGTCTTATCAGGAGGACAAATTCGCTACTCATGCTCAAATAGCATCAACTGTAATAAAAGCAAAAGAATCCCGTGAATGCAAGTAGCCATATGACTTAGGTATAAACCAAAATCAAAACTCTAGTGTATCACTGTGTTTATTTCGGTTATCATGGAGATTGATCAAAAGAAGTCCTTTAGTTATGATTCTAACTGACCCTTTATCTAGTGATGACTCTATGTTTTATGCCTTTTTGTAGATACTACCAGCCTGGGCACTAAATCAATATGGAAATTAAACTGGCAATCCAGAACACATTGATTTATGAGGTTGTATTTCTCCTTTACATTTCATAATATTTTTCAGCATTCATAAATTAAACATAAAATCAATTTAAATTAAAAGTTAAGGGGTAGTAGCCCCTCAGGTCGATGCTTAATGGTTTGTTAGTTTTATGAAATATATACAAAATATTAAACTTTATACCGGCGTTATTATTATTTAATATTTTGTACACACGAACAAGGTACCATCAATTTTTGTTTACTCAAGACCCAATTACCCAGTTTTTGAATTATGTGGCCCGCTCAATTTTACAATTAAGCCATTGGCCATTTATTTCATTCTAAGGAAGAAAAATTACATTGTTGTATTTTAAAAACTCTTATCAAAACTTAGAAACAGCCTCCTCACTGAGAAATTATTCATTTTAAATTATTCAGACTTTAAAAGTTTGAATGCATTTGAAGAATATTGAGTGATATGAGAATATTTATAAACAAGGTTGTGATAAAGATTATATGTAATATGTCCATAATTATTTATTTCATTCATATTTATTTATTCAACACATATTGATTCTATTTCTAATGGACGTGTTGCATTAGGAATAAAACAGAGAAAAGAAAAAATCAGGGGCATGCCTTCATGGAGCCTGCATTCTAGGGAGAGAAAAATAAGCATAAACAATGAGCTATTTAGTTCTAATTAAGCAGGAATACTTTAAAGTGTTTATCATACAGGAGCTACTGTTTTAAGTGTTCTCTGTATATTTGCTCACATCATCTTCCTACTGACGATATAAGGGAAATACAGTTATTATCTTCACCTTACGTATGAGGAAACTGAGGCTCAGGGATGTCAGATAACTTGACTACAGCTAACAACTGGCACGTGATGATTCTGGGACATGGATCCAGGCAGTCTGGTACCCAGGTGAAGGTGCTGGACCCCTTGGCTGTCCTGCCTATCTAGTGGGGTGAATTAATCCCAGTCTCTAGTAGGATGAACTTAATGCTAGGACAGAGTGTAGGTGATGTCCAGAAGATATCAAGTAAGAACTTCTCCAGGGAATTACAATTGGAATGATATCTAAAGGCTGAATAAGAATGAACAAGGCACTGATGTGGGCAGGTGAGAGATGCTGATGCAAGCAGAAGGACCAGAATGTGCAGAGGAGCTGAAATGGGAAGAGTGAGGGGAATTAAAGGAGCTGAGAGAAGTCCAGAGTGGCTGAAGCACAGGCAGTCGGGGCATGGGTGGGTATCGCTGGAGGAAATCCCGGAAAAAAATACTTCTGGGTTTGGTTTACATTAGTGACTGTCAACCATGGCTGCAATTAGAATTACCTAGAAGGCTATTACACATCTCACCCCAGAGCAGTTACTGTCTATCAGAATCTCTGGAAAAGAAACTCAGGTATCAATACTTTCTAAAGTCCCCCAGGTATTTCCAATGTGCAGCTAAGCTTGAGAACCACTACATTAGATGATCATCAGACTATTGTCTATATTAGTAGAAAACTCTAAAGCCAAACATGTGAACAATATTACTCTGATGATCAAGTTTTGTTTTAAATTTTGGATAGGTGTCATTTGATGAAATGAAGCAGATGAGTATCTGATCAGGACCATTATATGTGTCCATCATGAGACCTCAAACGCAGGACCACTTTCCAGCTTAAATGTGGAGCAACTGGATGCAGAACACACATTCTCTGGTTGTGCTGACCTCAGGACAGAACTGTTGTCACTCCTTGGACAAGAAGGGAGACAAAGTCTTAGGTTGAAGCATACCTTTGGTCTAAGAAATCTTGCTTCCCTACACTACCCTAACCACCTTTCTGGGCTGAAGGGTAGAGGTATGGAAATAGATTTGGGGGAGAAAAAATGCAAGCCTAAATTTAACCTGAAGGTTTATGTTCCTTGTGCACCACCAGAAAATACAAGAACTGGGAGGGATGGTGACCTTCAACAACCTGCCCTGAGGGAGAGTCCCATCACAGTGGCTGAGCCCATCAGGACCTCACTGATTTACTGCAGATAAGGGTCTCCATCCCCAAATCTTCAGGAAGGCTTTGAGATAGTGCCAAATTAAGACAGACAGCATTTGAAAAAGCTAAAAAGATTTTATAGGTGTCTCCCTCAAAAATAAATAAAATGTTTATTTTTCAGCACAATGCAAAACCTAAGAGTATGCTGAAAGTATCTGCCTATAAGAATTTGGGTTATAAAAGCTGAAATCTCTCCTCCTCCTCCTCCTCCTCCTCTTCCTCTTCCTCTTTCTCTCTGCCCCTTGGTAATTTAGTAGTGAAATAAAAATAAATAGTTTTTTTCTAAGGGCAGGATTGCATATGTTTTGGTGAGTTTCTGAAGAGCGAATTAAAGAAGGACATAAATATATATTTAAATATCAGTAGGGAGGTTATTTCTGTAGACCTGGTGAGACGTGACAGTAGCCTAGAGTAGGGCCTCATGGCAGTGGAGGAGGAAGAAATGGAAAGAGAGTAAGGTTTGGTCATCAGCACCAACAACACCTAAAGCAAAGATATGATGACAGATAACTAATAAGATAGATGGACACTGAGATATAAGAAATACATAATTGTGTCAGCTATAACTTGGTTTTCTGCTTTGCTGCCAAATGCTGTTATTACCTTTCTATATTTTATAGTGGTGGCTAATAATGAAATAATGGAATAAATATGTAGTTTACAACTAATTATGCATAGAAATTAGACTGAAAAAAAATACTTCCAAATGTTGGTAGTGATTAACTTTAGGCAGCTGGTATTGAGCATTTAAATTATTTTTAAATGTACCATTAAAATTAATATGACATTGAGACGAACCAAAATCACAATCCAGTTTATTTCAGATATAAACAACTGTAATGAGGACAAAAATAGTTGTTAAACATAATTTTGTGCCAAGCACAGTACTAGGTGTTTTACAAGTATTAACTCTTTAAGTTTATTGTAGTGAATGCTGCAATCATCCCTATTTTGCTAGTGAAAAATGTATATCTTAGAGAGGTTAAATATGTTTTCCCAAGCCATATGTTCTTGTGACTCTAAAGAATCTAAAATTTAGGATAGGAACACAGCAGTCAGTGTTTCAGAGCTAGAACCTCACTTTTTAAATCACATAGCACTATAATCACACAGCATTATAATCTCTCATAGCTAATGTCTCATTGTTACATGGGAGATTGAAACTCAGTATTATACTAGAGTAGTTAGGTTTATATGACAGGTTCCAAACATTTTACGAACTGCAATCAAAGAAAGAAAAACCAATAAATATATTTTATTATGGAAATTCCTAGGACAATTTCACTGAAAACAGAAGATAGTCATTTTAAGATAATAGTTTTTATTACGCGCCTCTCAATTCTACTATAAGCTTCCATTTATAGTAATTAAATATCAAGGAATTAAGACTGAATCTCAAATGGAACAAAGAACCACATGTTGAAAGAGAGGAAAATTAGGCTGTTTATAAAAGGAATGTTTACAAGAATATACATAATCTTAAACATCCAAAGATTAAATTTCAGGAGCTCAAATGCTTACCTGGGCTTTTGGTACTTTTAGAGCTGAGTATATGTAATCTGTGATATATGATATAGATGATATACCTGTTATATATAATATATATAATAATAATAAAAACCTAATAACTTTATCATGTAAATAAGTTCACCTTAAATATATTTTATTGCAATTTATTGCAAAATCATTTTTACCACAGTGATTGTTTTCATTGTTTCAGATAGGAAAAACAAAATTATAGTCCCGTAACACAATAAATATATATATTCTTACCTCTTGCTATTATATATTCAAAATGTAACTTTTTTGACACCAGGATAAGGATAAAGTTGCGATGCTCAATTCTTAAGTTAAAACTGTCATTTCAAGTAACTCATCACAAAGCAAAGAAGCACTTTCCAAATCTTTAGTATTTTCATTTTTCTTTATTTAATCCCAGGGGCTAGAAAAAGAAGTGAATTTTGTTCTTTCTAATTGTCTTTACTTTTTAAAATTAGAAACAAGCAAATACCCGAACAGACTCTTCAGTTGACACACTTCCTCTCCATCATGGGAAGACGGTGTTGAGCAATGCTGAACATTGAATATTGCTCCGAAGAAAAAAGAATGTGCCTGTGTAAAATTGACTTTAAAGAAGCAGATTAATTTATATTGTAAAGATTGAAATTAGCTTATGTAGTCGTTGAAAGTTGGGCTTGTTCCTTAGAAGACAGATCCATTAAAATGTGACTGCTTTACTTAGAGTTAAGCAAGAGTAGAGGAGAACTGCTCTTAACAGAATTTTTGAACAGATGGATTTTTGTTTGGAAATTTAATAAATTTTGTAACATATCAGAAAACTCTGGGAAAAGAACTTCATCAAAAATCCATGGGCACTGCCTTGTTAAAACTTCATACTACGGACAGGACAAGTTGAAAAGTAAAATGTTAAGCAACATTTCCTTTACCATTAGCCAACATTGAGCTTTCATCTCTGGACAAGCACATAATTTATTTCATAATTGTCCTTTGTATATAGGTTTTTTTATTTTGTCTCTAGGGTTTTTTTGTTGTCTAATAAAATTAGAGACCATGTATCATTCTTTTTTTATTATTCTTTCTCTTTTATTCTACCTACCAAGCTTAGTGTCTTTGTCTACTTCAGCTGCTATAAAAAATATCATAAGCTGAATGTCTTATAAACAACAGAAATTTATTTTTTGCAGTTTTGTAGGCTGGTGAGTTCAACATTAAATTGCCAGTATATATGTGTCTGGTAAAAGTCCTCTTTTTGATTCATAGATGGTGCCGCCGTGCTGTGTCACACATGGTAGAAGGACTGCAGGATCTTTCTTGGGCCTCTTTTCTAAGGGCATTAGCCCCTTTCTTGACAAGAGAGCTTTATTCCTATAAGCTACACTTTCTGAAAGTCCCACTTCCTAATATAATTACTTTGGAGATGAGAATTTTAACATATGAATTTTGGGTGTACATGAACATTCGGACCATAGCACCTAGTAATAGGAGTTGGTCTATTACCAATTGATTTACACAAAAACCAGGGGCCAACCAAATAGAACAACCCAGTTGAATGTGTAGCAGTTAACTGGTGGTCTGTTTCTGTGAGTCATGTGTTTGTAATTATTTAGCTCTGGAAATTTGGGGCTATGAAAAAGGAGCTAGTGATTATCTAGCCCAACCTCCTTACTTTACAAATTAGCAGTGTGAGACCAAAAGAAGCTAAAAGTGATTTGCTGTTGGTAGGCAGAATTCCAAGATTTTTTTTTATTTCCCTTCTGTACACATTCTGCATAATCCCCAAGACTGTGAATACAGTGTTATATTATATGACACGGTTGTCCTTAAAACCCAGAGATTATTTGGGTGAGCATGACCTAATCACAGAAACTCTTTAAAAGCAGTGTTTTCTTGGTTGGTTGAAAGTCAGAACTTTGAAGGACAAAGTGGATTCAATGAACGATTGCTGGCTTGAGGAAGAAGACAGCCATGTGGCAAGGATGTGAGAGGTCTCATTGAGCTGAGATCAACCCCTGGCTGACAGTCAGCAGGAAAACATAAACCTTAATTTCACAACTAGAAGGAAATCTATTCTGCCAACAACTAGTGAGCTTAGAAGAGGAGATTGTCACACTGGCTTATACCTCACTTTCAGTCCGACGAGACCATGAGCAGATAACCCAGTTATACAATACCTCCTTCTGATCTACAAAACTGTGAGTTAATAAATGAGTGATGATTTAAGCCTCTGTAATATGTTGCTCCTCAGTTACAGAAAACTATTACAAGGGAGACCCAAAAGGCCAAGAATTTATTTATAATGAATTGCATATTTATTCTTACATGTTTAAACTTCAGTCACCTTCAAGGTACTCTCCGTTTGAAGCAATATACCTGTAGAGATGCTTTTTCCAGTGGAGCAAAAAAAGTCACTGAGAGCGAAATCTGGTGAATCAGAGGATGGGGTATGGAGATCATTCCATTTTTGGTCAAAAACTTCTGAATACTCAGTTTGGTGTGGGCAGGCGTGCTCATGAATCACCCATCATGAAATGGGCAAATGTGTTGAAAGAATCTCCAAAAAAAATTCACTTAAGCTGAACACAGCCTGTCACAAGGCTAGCTGGTACTCTGATGCTGATGTGTTCCTAGAGCACCTATCTAGAATGGTAAGCCTATAATACATGGGGCCTGCTCTCCAAAAAATAATTCCAGGATTTTTCCGAGTCTCTTCTCATGTATTTGTCTAAGTGCCTATTGCTAATAAATAACGGTCCAAAGCCTCCTGACACTCAGGACAAATTCTTTTGCCTCCTGATAAAGATAGAGATAATAAAGAGTGGTTTAAGAATGAATTTGATCAGCTAGCACATCAGTACATAAACAAGATATATCTATTGGGTCAGAAATAGCTAAATTACTATTTCCTAATCAATAAGATAATGTGAAAATTGAGATTTATAATTAGTCAAATATTATTTAGTCAAATATTAATATTAATAAAAAAAGTCTTTGTAGTAAATTAAATATGTCTTCTATCAAATTGCATAAATAGAAGCAAAAAAGGAAGTTGTTCCACTATTTCAGTCCTTTCAAATCTTGTGATGCTAGCTACAAACTAAGAGGGGATATGTGGTGACCAGTCCATGAACTCTGAACATAATCTTGTAAAAGCATCATCACCCTAAGTAAGACTTTTGTCATGTGCAAAATATCCTAGTCCATTATATGAAATTACTCTGAAGAAAAAAGTTATGATTTCCAAATTTTAAAAAACCCCAATGACATTAGTTACTTGTCCAGTTAGAGAAGTTCTCTCACTTGCCCTTCTTTCTAAACCCAAATTAGAAATGACTAGCTCAGATGGAAAAAGGACTCACCAAGTACTTGTGTCTTTCTCAATGCACATGAGACCGGCAGTCATGTATGTGTTGGTTTTCAGCATCAATTAGTGCCAATTTTCATATATCAGACAGTGTGAAAAATCATGCAGTTTCTACCAGATGTGTTCTAACTGTTGTGAGTGAAAAATCATGTAATTTCTACCACAGGCATCAAACCATTGTGACTTTGTTGATGAGGGAAATGGTGGCTTCGTCTTTCCTGTGGCGTGCCATCTCTATTAGACTTTTGTAAACTGCAGCAGTTGAAATCTTTAACCAGCCATTACTAATAAGCATATGTTAATTGTTGCAGAGATCATAAGCAGGTCAATTAGGAGGCAAAGACTGAAACCGAAGGAAACATTCAGCTAGAGGGAAAATCCAGGGCAGGTGTCGGCCAGCGTGGTCTGCCCTGGCGGGAGCTCTAAGCATCTTGGGTAGAAGCTCATTTAACGTTTTGATTTGCTGAATTTGCATTTCAAATTTCATTCCTAATAGACAATATAGTCAGTCTTTGTTAATGAGGACTCTGATTACATGTGCCATTATAATTGGGAATTAGCAGACCAGCCTTATTTTGGAGATTAAACCCAAAGCAAATTGGATTAAATACGGTGTGACTGAAACCGCCTCTCTCTCTTTTTGTTTTTTTATCTTGAGTCAAAGGTGAAAAAAAATCCATTGGTTCTAGGCATATGGCTCATAACTTTATTATCATTTTAGAGCTTTGATTACACTTTAAAAGATAGTCTTCTTTGGCAGAGTTCATCTATAGTTTTAAAAACTTGTTTATTAAATTTCCATCTATAAACTGAGTAGATTTGAGAGCTGATCATTAAATTTTCAGAATTATAGAATACCTACATATGTAGTGGCAGATTTGCTATATTTTCTGCAACATGTAATATCTAAAAACACAATGAGGGAGTAATGCTGTTAAATGAGCTTTAGGAAAATTGTACAACCTAACTTCACAACAATATCATTTGAAATTACTGTGCTGCAACCTAACAAGTCTATAAAATTTGCTCTGTTACATTTTGGCATATTACAAAGATAAAATAAGAAATTTTACATTAATGTTATAGATTCACAAAATACCATTTTTTCACTTTATCATGACAATTACAATGCAATTTTTACATTTTAGACTGTAGATATCATAACCCTTAAGTAGCATATAGCTTAGGGTTATGTGGTCTTTCTTTATCCTCTTGGGTCATTTAATATTGTAATCCAGTTACACTCCAACATTTTCTTTATTAAGCTTAAGTCCAATTCTTCAAAAACTACCACTAATCCCAAGTCATTGGAAAATCATGCTTATTAATTCCCTTGAGATTTAGTTAGATGTTTGTTTGGCTATAGGCCACCTTAATTACACAACAAAGGAAGATCTTCACAAGATGAAGAGAAATTCAAATATTTTCTCAGTGAATATTGGTCTTTGAAGATACACAAATGAGGTTAAACCTGGATATTAACAATTATGAACACTTTTCCAGCCACAGAAGATCAATGTGGGGAGAAATGAAGAAAGGGGAACCTTTTACACAGGGATATTTTTTATTCCATTGTACTGTGTTCACAGAGGAAAGCAATCTTGGTGGAAAGTAGCTATGTAAATAAAGGGTAACCTACCATAAGTGTGTCCTTACCCACCTAGAAATCGCTCACAATGGGAATCTGAGAAAAAACATTTTCTAGGAATGTGAATTCGATTATAGGAATATCCGGAATTGTTTCTTCAGGGAAGCTTGTTAATTCTTTAATAACTTGATTTCACATGTACTATCTAGACCAATAATTCAATGAGGTGGAACTGTCATGGCAGCTGATGAGATATGGGTTTACTTTGAAAATAGAGGGGCTCCTGGACTTGTGCACAAGCTCTATTATTTCTGATGGAAAAATGACTTATTTCAGTAAAAGTAATAGATAATTACAATTTGAACTACACATGAATTTCAGTTTTTTTTACAAAGACAGAATAAAATATAATTAATATAGAATCTTCCCAGTTATGATATTAATTTCAATTTTTATTTCTTAAGTTCCATAAGAGTTAACTGCATTTTTTAACATCATGCTTGATGTGAATGATAAGAATTTTATAGTGTTTTGGAGTTATCAAACAGTAATAAATTATCACTATCAAAGTTTCTTGTTACTGACTAATTACAATTTTTCTCTGCCAGATGAGTTAGAAAAACAGGATGCTTGAGTTATATATTTAAGTTTACTAGTTTTCTATATTTACTTAAACACGTTTAAACTATTTTATTTAGGTTTTGATTACAGGTAACAATGTGATAGGAATAATAACTCATTAGTATCTACAAGAGTAAATTTTAAAATGTTTTCATGGTGACAAAAAGGGACAATTTGCTTCTCATTTATCCTCAATAAATTATCTGAAGTAATGATGTTAGAAAGTTTTAAAGTAATACTGATTTTAAATATTGGTAATTTTGCCTGATTAATTTAGTAAATATACTGGTTTTGTATGTATGAAGATTATTAATTACCTTTATATCTTTGAGATTTTGAAATATTATTTTATTTTTAGGAACTGCTTTCTTGTCTTTATAAAGAAAAAAACTGCTTATGCCTGAAAGCAAAGTCAGTAAACAAAAGTTCAATAAAGACTGTATTATTCAAAACTATACTTTAAAAAAATTACTTGCAAGGTAATTAATTGTTACTTTGACATCAATTAACATTTTGATGAGCAGCCTTCATTACCTTTCTCTCTCTCTATATATATATACACACACATACACATATAAATATATGTTAATATTTTACATACAGTGACTCATAATGGGTATGTATGCTATTCATTAACTTCCTTTTTTATCCATAGTATTCTGTGAAATCTTTCCATGTCAAAAATGAATGTCTGCAATTTAGAAGTATAGTGGAAAATGTTTATCAGACCGAAGGTTGTGACTTATTAGTTTAGTGAAATTAATCTGGCATGTTGTAACACTTTATAAAGGATATAGAATAGACTGGAATGGAATGGAAAGGGATAGGATATAGTGAGTGCATTGCATGTAGTAAAGGCAAGAGTTTTTTCATGCAATTTGCTTTAGTTGTGTGTGTATGCATATGCAAGCGTCTGCTACGTCACAATGTAAAGTGTATTTCATAATGTCGATTGCAATAAAAATTAAATTTGAGGGTGCATCCAAATAAAGAGTAGGCCAGAGAACTTTTACAAACCAAATACCTACCCATCCAACAATACAGAAGACCTTTAAAATAAGAAACTCCTAAGCCTAATGAGTTAATCATTTATTGCACAATCTTCATTTTTTATGGTCTGATAAAATATAACACCACCAAGACTCCTCAATAATAACAATGACAGACTGTGGCAGAAGCTAGCAATGATTATCATGGAGGGAGCAGTGTAAAAGATGGGAAGAGAAAGAAGAAATGGAGGTGAGTTTATGCCTGTACTGGCCCTTGATAGGTTCCTTTTATTTTTTCTTCCAAAATCATAGTTGAAGATTTTATTTTATTTTTATTTATTTATCTTTTAAACTTTTATTTTTTTATTTTAAAAATGTGGGATACAATTCAGGGCTAGGTATACAAATGTTCATTATGCAGGTGTTAATGAGGTGTACCCTTGTTAATGAGGTGTACCCCTCCTTCCCCAGGCAGATTGCCACTACTGCCAGTCCTGCCTCCCTATCCCCTATCCCCGCAGTTTCCCACTATTGCCAATCCTTTTCTCATAGTAATACAATAGTTGTTCAAGATCCGCTTATAAGTGAGAACATGTGATACTCAGTTCTTTGTTTCTGTGAAAGGTCACTCCGCATTATAGATGCTAATTCCAACCAGGTTGCTATAAAGTTCATGATTTTGTTCTTCTTTATGGCTGCGTAACATTCCGTCGTGTATATGTACCACATTTTTTTTTATCAAGTCCTCATTTGATAGGCAGCATGGTTGGTTCCATGATATTGCTGTTGTCAACAATGCTGCAGTAAACATACTTGTGCAGGTATCTTTTTATAGAGTGATTTGAGTTCTTCCAGGTATATTCCCAGTAGGGAGATTGATGGGTTGTATGGAAGGCTGATTTTTAGATCTTTTAGAAATTGCCACACTGCTTCAAGAGCAGGCATATAGGCCAATGGAACAAGATAGAGATTCCAGAAGCAAAACCTCAATTTTCAACCACTCATCTTCGATAAAGCCTCCACCACCAATGACTGGGGAGAGGCGAACCTATTTAATAAATGGTGCTGGGAAAACTGGCTGACCAAATGCAGAAGATTAAAACAAGATCCCTACTTATCACCATACACAAAAATCAACTCTAAATGGATCAAAGACCTAAACATAAAACCTCAAACTATAAGAACATTAGAAAATGCAGGAGACATCCTTGTGGAAATTGGAACTGGCAACCATTTCCTGATCAAAATCCCAAGTGCCCATGCCATAAAAGATAAGATAGGCAAGTGGGACCTCATCAAACTGACAAACTTCTGCAAAGCCAAAGAAACCATCAAGACAGTGGGCAGACAGCCGACAGACTGAGAAAAAATATTTGACAACTGTATGTTTGACAAAGGCCTAACATCTAGGATATACAAGGAACTCAAACATGCTGAAAAGTGGGCAAAAGATATGAATAGGCAGTTCTCAAAAGAGGACATATGAGCAACCAACGGGTACATGAAAAAATGCTCAGCCTCACTCGTCATCAAATAAATGCAAATTAAAACTACACTGAGATACCACCCAATTCCAGTCAGGATGACTATCATCAATAACTCAAAAAACAATAGATGCTGGAGAGGATGCAGTGAAAAGGGAACACTTCTACACCATTGTTGTGGGTGTAAACTAGTATAGCCTCTGTGATAGGTTCTTAGCATGGAACCTTTGAGCCCACAGAATATCCTGACTGATAAGGAGTGTCTTTGTATATCTGAGACTTTGGGTCATTCCAGGGAGTTCATGATAACGATGTGATTTATGGTGCATACTTCTTTTTGTATGCCTGAGGCTTGGACCATGTTATATCAGTTTGACCTTTAGGGATCTGGAGACTGAGTAGCTAAGGTTAGTCATGTGGGTGCTCCATCAACTGACGACCAATAACGATCCTGGACAGAAAGGCTCAGCTGAGCTTTCCTGGTTGACAGTACTCACATGTGTTGTCATATACCATTGCTGGGAGAATTAAGTGCTGTCCATATGACTCCACTGGGAGAGAACAACTGAAAACTTGGGCCTGATTTCTTCTAGATTCTGCACTATGCATCTTTTTCTTTGATGGATTTTAATCTATATCTTTTTGCTGTAATAAACTATGAGTAGAGGCTGGGCATGGTGACTTACGCTTATAATCCCAGCACTTTGGGAGGCTGGGGTGAGAGGATTGTCTGATCCCATGGGTTCAAGACCAGCCTGGGTGAGATCTCATCTCTACAATAAATCAAAAAATTAGATGGGCACAGTGGCGCGTGCCTGTAGTTCCAGCTACTTGGAAGGCTGAGGCAGAAGGTCAAGACTGCAGTGGCCATGAGCATGCCACTGCACTCCAACCTGGGTGACAGAGTGAGACTACTACTTAAAATAAATAAATAATAAACTATGAGTAGAAAAAGTTTTCTAAGTTCTATGAGTCCTTCTACTTCATATTTAAATCTAAGGGCAACTTTGGAGATCCCACACAACAAAGAAGTGATGGGCACCATTTTAAAAAACCACAATTATCTCATTGTATGACTATAGTCTAATTTGCTCTACCAACCCATTATTGACGGTCATTTACTTTTGAGGGTTTTTTTTGGATATTTTATAATATAAATAATCCCATTTGTGCAACTTTTAAAAATTCCTAAAGTTATTATTCTTACCATATCTTTCCAAACATGAAAAGCAAAAGTATGCCTTTTATTTGCATTTCACTGATTGTAATGGGACTGAATATTAGTCATGGTTTTTTAAAAATTGAAATTAAAATTTTTAATTTTAGAATTGTGGGATACACGTGAGGATTTACTACATAAGTAAGTTTCACGCAGGTGAAGTTTAGGCTTCTATTGGACCCTGTCTCCACCCAATAGTGGACCTGGTACCCAGTGTTGCTACATGTTGCCACATGTCTTCCATCCTCGCTCCTCTCTCCCTTCTCTAGCAGTGTCCAGCATCTGCCATTTCCCACCCTTGGGCTCATGTGACCAGTTATCAGGGCCTGCTTATAAGTGAGAACATGTGGTATTCAGTTTTTTGTGCCTGTGATAGTTCACTTAGTCTGACGGTCTCCAGCTGCACCCATACTGCTGCTGATTGGTTCTCTATATTTCTTCTTCTAAAAATTACCTCTTCTGTGTATGTCATCCATTTTTTTCATAGCACATACAGCTTTATTATATTAATTTTTACTTTATTTTGGATGGCTTGAGCAGGTTAGTGAAAAAAAACAAATTATAAAATATTTTTAAAACAAATATATTTATATTGCTCCTGGTGTTTAACAAAATTTGGTCTAAATGCTAAAAATCTATTGTAAGTAGGACTCTTGCCAAGACTATATTGGAGAATAATAGACTCACATACTTATTTGTATTTAGTAGCTTTGAAAGTGGCTAAAACTATGCCTAGTCATTTTGTTTAAACTCTTCATTTTGGTTGGTAAAACTTTTCTTACTTTAAGGTATTGCCAAAGCAAATTCAGCTCAAGTTTGATCAAAGCACTTTCTGGATATTGGTGCTTAACAATAAGTTGGCAGATAAAAAGTTATACAATTGTTATATACAATTTCTTAAATAAAATGGCAGGTTGCGGGTTTCAGTTCCTTACACATAACAATTGGACACAGATTGTTCTTTACCTCCAATTAAAAAGCAGCCTCATCTTAGACAAATGTATTACTATCAGATTCATTGAGAAAAATATTTGCATAATTATGTTAGGCATAATTATCATGTGTGCCTAACACATATATCTGATTGAATGTTCTGTATACTGTATATCTATGGCAATTGGCTAATTTCTAGAAATGAGAGAGAGAGAGAAAGAGAGAACACAAGCCTGCTTGTAGTAAGCTGGATATATGCAGAGAAACAAAATCTTATAGGACCCTAGGTCACCATTAATACTAGAGTAAAAGGTAATAATAAATGAAGTGTCTTTCAGGATTATTTGAGAGGTTTTTTTCTCCTTTAAATAAGTTGTATAATATTTTCTGGGGACAAACCATGCCTTGTATTACTTCTGAAACTGGGATATTATTTTATAAGGTAGAATATATTACTACTAATTTTAAGTAATACTATTGATATGGCTATTATTGATATAACTCATAGATAAATTTTGTATTTATAGTCTTTTCACATATACAATAACTGACAATTAAGGTCATGAACTCATCCTAGAAAAAAATGTTACATAGCTCATTGCTGAATATCACTATGGTCACTTCAAAGTACTTCCCTTGGAAAGCTATGTACCTTCACCAGCCACTAGTCCACCAATCAAAGTAATTTTGAAACTTTTTTTCTGGAATAGCCATCAGAGCTATTGTCGTATGATCCTTGATGTCCTGAATGTCATAAGAATGTCTTCTTTTGGATATTTCCTTTAACTTGGGGTAAAGAAAAAAGTTATTGGGGCCAGGCTTGGTGCCTCAGCCTGTAATCCCAGCACTTTGGGAGGCTGAGGCCAGTGGATTGCCTGAGCCTGTGGGCTCAACACCAGCCAAGGCAACTTGGCAAGACCTTGTCTTTACAATAAATAAAAATTAGCCAGTCATGGTAGCACATACCTGTAGTTCTGGCTACTTGGAAGGCTGAAGCGGAAAGATTGCTGGAGCCCAGCAGGTTGACACTGGGGTGGCCATGAATGTGCCACTGCACTCCAGCTTTGGCGACAGAGTGAGACTCCAACTTAAAAAAAAAAAGTCAGTGGGTGCCTGATCAGGAGAGTAGGGAGGATCTTCCAATACAGTCATTTGTTTCCTGGTTAAAAACTCCCTCGCAGACAGTGCGGTGTGAGCTGGTGCAATGTTGTAATACAAGAGCTCCTTCAGGACAATTTTTGCACACATCTTTCTTTGCTGAGAACTTCAGTTAATATTTGCCTAATGGTTTCTGTACCGATGTTTATTTGGTCTGCTATGCTTCTCACAATCAGTCAACAATTTTGACACACAATTTTATGAATTTTTGCAATGTTTTCATCAGTTCTGCTCATTACTGGCTGTCCTGACCTCTCTTCACCGTGGCACTTCCTCTTCCCTCAGAAAAATGTACATTTGTATGTGCCATTTTCTTCATGGCATTATCCCCATAAACTTGGACTAGCATCTTCCTGATTTCACTTCCACTCTTACCAAGTTTAACAAGAAATTTAATGTTTGTTCATTGCTCTGACAGTCTCATGGCACACAAAAACATGCAACAACAATAATGAACACTGCTCAGGAAAATACCAACACACATCAACACGAACCCAGCTGTGAGACACTGATATGCCACAGTTATGAAACCTTGCCAGGTTGTTTGTACAGTGCTGCCAACATAAGCACAAGGTGGCAAGTTTGTGAACTTAATTGTCAGTCCTCATATTTTCTCATTGTCACATGTTTATTACTTAAGTACTTACATTTCTTTTAGAAACATATAAAGACGTTTGGGAGAAGAACCTAATCATATTTTGTAATAATTTACAGTTTATAAGAAGCCTTCACTTTTGTGATTTTGCTTCTTTCTTATGAAGCTTTCTGCTATGCTTTGTAACCTGAAGTTTTAGCAAGATGTAAATGGTGACTTATAGAAGCTACTTGCTCAACTCAGACTTATAACTGGTACAATAAGTGATAGAGTTGCTACTCTTGATTAATTGATTCCTTCAGAACTCTTTTGAGACCCTATCATGTGTCAATCACTGTGATAGATGGTGAAGACCATATTATAAAAATATTTGACCTGTTGTCTTTATGGAATACATAGTTTAGCAGAGGTCCCCAGCCTGAAATCACTTAACTAAAATGCATTGTCTTCCTTGGGAATAGAGAGATGAAAATGCTGTTGTAACTCAAAGGAAGGAATTATTGCATATCTAAGGTGGGATGGAGATTATTAGCTATGTCAAGCAGGACTGCAATGCTTAGAATGATCTGGTGCCCCATAGAGGGACCATAGGACATCTCAGAACAAGTCCAGGAAGAAAATCTGCAACTGTTCTGAGGAAGCAAACTGAGATCAGTTGGTGACATTCCATATCCCCTGTCACTATTTTTAAATATATAAAAAAGGATACTATCACTTTGAGAAAAAGTCATTACCTAAACATTGAACCTAAAACATAATCTCACACTATATGATAAGCACATTGGAAACTTTTAATTGGTATTTTAAGTAGATTTTTTCTGATCAGATAGCAATTAAGAGTCATTGAACAAAGTTTAGAATTTATAGAAAACAATTTTTAAAAGAAATTAAGCACACTATCCGGCCATAGGTATATATGCTGTTTCTTTCTTCCTATATGTATTATTTTATAAACAAGACAATTCTATACATAAAATTCATATTGTCTTTTTTACATTGTCATTGTAAATCCAAGTTTTTCATTGTATTTTGTCTAATTTGACTTAATTTAACTATTGTCATGTTGTTGAACATGTCTCTTGTTTATAAGTTTTCCTGATTATAAACAATGCTGTTTCTAAGATCCTTTCTGTATTATTTTCCCTCATTATTTTGTTTTATTTCTGAATTCTATTTTCCTAAAACAGATCACCAGAAACAGAATTATTGGGTCAAAGGAGTACTGGTTTTTTAAACTTTTGATACATATTATCAAATTTGTCTTTCTGAAAGCTGGAACCTGTTCGTATTCCTCCCAGGACTGACATGTTGGAGTCTCAGCATTTTTAATCAATGAGTATATCATTATATATTAGTAATGGAACCCTTTATAGTAATTTTCTCTAGATTTTTTTTTTTTTTTTTGAGTTAGAGTCTCACTCTGTCGCCCAGAGTGGAGTGCAGTGGCCGCTCCCGGCCACCGCAGCCTTGACCTGCTGGGCTCCGGGGACCCTTCTGCCTCAGCCTTCCAAGTAGCCGGAATTACAGGCGTGCGCTACCACGCCCGGCTGATTTTTTTTTTTTTTTAATTGTAGAGATGAGGTCTCGCTGCCCAGGTGGGTCTCAAACCCGCGGGCTCAGGCAAGCCACTCACCTCAGCCTCCCAAAGGCGCAGGATTACAGGCTGAGCCACCAAACCCGGCTTCTCTAGATATTTTTATCAGTTTATTTTCTTTGATTAAAGTATGTAACTTTTTTTTAAGTAGAGAGTTTTGATAGGGTCAAAACTGTACGTCTTTTTCATTGTTGTGTCTTCCATTAACTTTTTAAAAATATATGCTTACAAAGTTATGAAGAATTTTTAAGCAAGAGACCTAAAAAGCACCGCATATTTCCTACATCAATAATATAGTCTATAGTTAGGGCCACTGTGACAATATACTGCTTCTATAAATGAGGGTACACTGGTCAGCAGTCAAAATTACATGCTTTGGATTATAGCACATATGATTTCTAGGAAGGCAGGTACGCTAAGTGATTTTTTTAAAAATTAACATACCTGGCTTTCCCCATTTTTTTGTAAGATGCAGGAAATATATTATTTTTTCAATCTCTCCAAAATAAGGTCAGAGTCTTTATAAACTACTTGTAATAGATGCTACTTTTAGATTGTCTAAAGTTGACTGTATGAGTTAAAATCACTGAACAGTGTACACAGTGATGAACTTGACTGTCTCTTCTTTTCTTTGGACTAATGATATGAAATATAGTAATTTAAACAGTGTTAAAAGACTCATCTTAATAAAAGCTTATCTTTCCCAGTCAGAATGACATGGATAGCCTGTATTACAAAGTTTTCACTCATTTCATCTCACCACTTTTGTTTATGGATATAAGTTAGGACAGAAAATACCTTGTTGGCTTATCAGTGCCTCTGCTTTCTACTGACGCCATTTAGAGTGACATGTTGGCAGTTTTCAGTGATCAGTTCCAAGTTGGCCAGGGCAGAAATAAAATCAGATTTCCACAAACTTCAATTGACTTCTGTGATACTAAATGCCATGAGAGACCCTTGTCTAAGCCAAACAACAAATGTAAGACACTAATTCATAAATCTGCTAAGAAGGCTCTAACCTTCAAATTTTGTTTTATAATTTTTCTCTTGTATCCTGGTGAACAAAATGGATCACGCTTGACTGAATATACATGGATACTTTGTGTGAGTTGGGTCACCAATAATTTGTACAATGAAAATGTATTCTGCTTAATAATTGATATCAATCTAGAAAGAGTTCAACTTTACTCAACATTTTTATCTGTGACTCTGATAATGTTATAAAAGGCTTACTCAACAAATTTATAGTTGGCAAAATGGCTCGTGTATTTGCTGACAACTTCAGAATTTGAAAAGATCTCAACAGGCTACAGCAATGGTGTAAAATCTAGCAAAATAAAATGGAATGGAAATGAATACAATATTCTACACTGAGACTCCATAACACTTCAACTGTATTTAAGGTGTAAGATATGAGAAAGAGTATGGCAACTTCAGATATGCACTCTGTCTTATGTAAGTATCCCACCTCTAAGTGAGATTATAGCATTGTATTTTATGAATTTTATGAAATTTGATGAATTTTATAAAGTCTGGTCCTTTATAATAGGAGTCAAACATCAGAAACATTTCACTTTAGACTTTTAAAACAACACTTAAACTAAGGCTTTCTATCCTAGAGGTCTCTTTTACACGAGAGGTTTGACAAATTGGAGCTCATTGGGAAGAAAGTAAATAAGACATGAGTAGGCTTAAAGTCAACATAGAGAAATAAATAGCTGAGGATGCCTCCTTGGCAGCTTCTCAGTCGTCTTTCATTTTCTGAGACCTTGAAATTTTTCAATACTGGCCAGATATTTTGTAAAATGACCCTCAATTTGGCCTTATCTGGCCTTTCCTTGTTATTAGATATAGGTTTATGCAGTGTAGTAAGAACTTACAGCAGTGATACAGTGCCCTTCTTAGTGCATCGTATCAGGATGCACATGATGCTAAATTGCCTTATTAATGACTGAGTTAACTTCAATCATTTGTTCAAGGTGGTGTCTGCTGAGACTTTCCATTATAAAGTAACTACTTTTTCTTTTGCAATTAATAAGTGTCTTGTGTGGAAATACTTTGAGATTATGTAAATATATGGTTTCTCATCACAGTTTTACCCACTAATTTTAGCATCTTTTGGTGCTTCCTGCTTGTAATAATTATTATGGTGTGTCTGTCAAATGGTGATTTTCTATTTGTGTCGTGCCTTTCACAATGATTAATTAAAATCCTACTGTAGGGAAAAGCATCCTCTTTTCCCCTACTTAATTATTGCTTCAACTATTTTTATACCTATATATAAATATCAGCATAGTAATAATTTATTCTGAGTTGTAATCCATTTTTCTCTGTATTTGACCACAGAACTACTTCTTCAGATTAGCTCCTGAGACCCTTCAACATCCTTTTGATGTACACTCGTCTTTTTTTTTAAAGAACTTGCTTGATTTCTGGTGCCACAAGTCACCTCAGGCTTATCATGTATTTTTTCCTTGTCCCAGTTCTGGAAAGTCATGAATGATTTTATGGAATTGGTCATTTCTTCAAGAAATCCAGGTTCCTTTTACTGGTGAGTGCTATTTAAAAACCAAGGTCTAGATGTGTCTGTTGGTACTGAGGTATGATTTACCCAAGCCATCTTAGCGAAAGAAGTAGGAAATATTGGTATGTATGCTTACACACACAAACACTAATATCAGTTTATCTGTCTATCTGTAAACATTTTAGAAACTGTGATCACACTGATACTTATGATTACAGTCCAACACCACTGGGCTGATTCTAACCCTGTCTCTTCCCTTATTTGTGATTCCTTTTCTGACACTGAGAAAACTAGATCTCATTAGTCACAATATATTTACACATGTATTCAATACCAGATTACATATAAAGTAATCTTAGAATCACTAACTCATACTCCTGTGAAAAACAAATTTAATAACTCGTGTACCATATTTGCATACACTTCTTTTTGTCATTTTCTTTAGTGTATATCATCAGCAGATTGTTTTCTAAATTGATTTAGGTCAGTTATTTTATTGCCTACCCCATTTAGTATGGTTTTACTATACAATTTGTTCTGCAGTTAGGCTAATTTGTTACTGTTTAGGTTACATTTTTGGTTCCTCTCTATTCCAACTAATTGTAATTTGATTATTTTTTAAAGCATGTGAAACATTATCATGGTCCCCAAACTCATAATTATACCAAAAGTTTTATGCATTCAAAATCATTCTCCCCTCATCCTCACTACTCTATTCTCATTCACCCATTCCTTTCCCCATATCCATAACCCCTGAAACAACCAATCTCACTAGTTTCTGGTTCGTCATTACTGTTTGCTGCTGCTGCTGTTGTTGTTGTTACACAAATAAGTAGACAAATATTTATTTTTTCATTTTCTCCTTCATGCTTACATAAAAAGTAGCTACTACAGATGCTCTTTTTCACCTTTAATTTTTAACTTATCAATATGTGTTGGAAAACATTCCATATCCATCATAGTGTGCTTCTTAATTTTTTTTGTAGCTACCTAGTATTTCCTTGTGCAGATGCATCATAGTTTATCCAACCACTCTGTATTTTTGGCCATTTAGGATATTTCATAGATGTTATAATTATAAACAATAATGCATTAATAAACTTGGGGTGCAGAGAAACTGTTTTGTTGAGGTATAATTACAGAGTAAATTTATATAAATGCTACTGATTGGTTCAAAAGTAATTGCTTACGAGGGGTAATCCCCAAAGAAACCATAATTATCTTTTGGAGGGCAGGCCTCTTGTCATACACTTGGAAATTGTTCCTCCAAAGCAAACAGTCAACCAAAGATTTTATCTGGAAGTTTTCAGAAGATTGTGTCACGATTTACAGAAGAAATGTCCCAAGTTGTGGCAAACAGGTAATAATTGTTCCACTATGACAATGCACCTTCCCACACCGTGCTGAGGGTTCAGCAGTTCTTGACCAAAAATTGTATGACACCCCCATGACCCACCTTCCCTATTCTCCCAATCTCACCCCTGAGTGACTTTTTTTTTCCCCCTGATGAAAAAAGTCCTCAAAGGGAGACCTTTTGCCGATATGGAAGGAGTGAAACAAAAAATGGCAGAAGCACTAAAAGGCATCAAAATTGATGGGTTCAAAAACTGTTTTGAGCAGTGAAAAAAGTATCTTGACAGGTGTATTGCATCAAGGTGACTGAAGTTTAAACATTAAAAAATAAATACACAATTTTTATAAATAAATTCTGTTTGAGGGGGTCCCCCTCATGTATAGACTTGCTATGTATTATTAAGAGGCTCTATCAGTCTGCCTTCCAACCAGCAGTACATGAGAGTACATATTTTTCCACAGCCTTACCAACAGACTGTGTTGTCATACTTTTAAATGTTTGCCTATCCGGCAGGTGAGAAATAGCATCTCAGTGTTGTTTTAATTTGCGCTTTAATTATGTGTGCTTGCACATCTTTCCATATTTTAAAAGAAATTTTATAACTTTTTTGGCAAATTGCTTGTTGATATCTTCTTTTTAGTATTCTAGTGGGTTTTTGCTCCTCAGTATCTCAAGTTTTAAGAGTTCTTAGTATATTAGGAATAGAAGAACTTTATAACATATGTTGCAAATATTTTCTTCTTGTGTGTTAGTTGTCTTCTGACTTTGCTTATGGTGTTTTTGTCACAAAAAAAGAAACTATGAAGACAAACTTTTATTCTTCTCCTTTTTTGCTTTGGATTTTGAGTCATAGTTCAAAAATATTTTTCTGTACCCAGGTTAAACGGGAATTCAACCATGAATTTGCCTGGTATTTATGTGTCATCATATTTTAAATTTTGATAGATTTGGAGTTTACTTTTGTGCATGATGGGATAAATGGATCCAGCTTTTTACTTATTTCTTAATGGTTATTCAGTACTGTTATTTTTAAAATTTGTTTTTTCTCAAGTGATTTAAGCTATGACATTTATTATATACTAAATTTACTCATGTACTGGAGTTTACTTCTGAATTCTTTTTTCTATCCTATGTGTTTATCTTCTTCTGTGCCAATGTAATCATATTTTAATTACAGAGACGTATAGTATGTTTTAGTGTCTGGCAGCTTTCTTATTCAGCATTTATCTAACTATTCTTCCATGTCTGTTAATTTCATATAAACTTTAATATTAACTTGCCTAAATCCCTTTTTAAAAACTTCAACATAGAGTTTTAATCTAAGTATAAAACCTATTGGTAGACAAAGTTTAGTTCTTAATAGCCAGATCTGTCCAGAGACAGAACCACATTTGTATCAGTGGAGATGTTCAAGCATTGCTAGATTGGACTAGTGTTTCTCAAACTTTAATGTACACATGAACCACCTGTGGATTTGTCTAATTCAATCACCCAAGAATATTATTTAATTTAACTGCCCAAGGAAATTGTTTTATTTATTTATTTTTAATTTAATTTAATTTTAAAGTTGTGGGGTACAAGTCAAGATTATTTAATTTAATCATATGGTAGAAAAGGAAGAATTCACCAGTCACTAGAACCCATGGGCACAGTCTATGCAAAGCCTTACAATTAATACTAGTATCAAAGTCAATATAGCAAGAATCCTGGCAAACATAAATGTACATTGCTAAGCCTTGTTTTGCGCCAATTGGTTTTTTAATTCAAGTAGATAATAGGGTTTTATGAATTTTCTTGTGAATAACCTTCCTCTTTAGTTGAAGCTTATTAAACCTTAAGTCCCATAGAAAAAGCAAAACACTCAAAGGACACCATTTGTCCTGAAATATGGTGACAAAGCAAGCTCTGGAATCAGAAAACTGGTTTTAAGTCCAGGTTTTGACACTTCTTGGGCAGCTTTGGGCAATTTTCTTAACCACTCCATAACTCTAGTGTTTTCATCTATAAAATGAAAATAATCATAGAATCTACTTTCTTTGGCTATTGTGAGAATTAACATCTGGAAGGCACTCAGCAGAGCACTTCGTAAGTGGTTGCTATTATTAATGAAAGTTCATGCTCACTTGGGGATAAACCAATTGCACAGATGCTTCTTTTTCAGGTTGTTCCTCTTGCCTATTTGACAAGGTCTTATTTTCTATGAAGCATTGTGCTTCATTGCCTGCCTAAGAAGTCTTGTCTGACCACCCATAAGTTCTATCAGAAACATGGGAGCTAGTCGTTTACATTAGAGATCCTCAGTCTCAGATAGCTCATACAGCACAAAGGCAAAAGCTTTGTGTTTCTTGCATCTAGATACTTATCATTCTTAGTTTAGCATATGGCACTTGGAGTACATTTTTTTTTCTTAATTTTCATTACGCAAATCATTAAGCAGGAAGAAATTCTTTTCTCCTTAGAATGTGCTTTTCAACCACTGGTTAAGCCAAAATATCCACGAGTTAATTAAGAGTACCAGCTAGTTGTCCTTAGTTTGTAAAGGGTTTTGCATATTATAACTCTTTATCATTTTACTAAATTATGGCGATTTTCATTTTCTGTTCTTTGAAGTCTTTTGCACAATGCAGGCTAACCTAAAAAAAAAATCACCCAAAATGTACCTCCACACAAAAATTTCTGGTTTCTTATAAAATGTACACAGGGACTAGCACAGGCGCGTGTGTGTGTGCGCACACACATGCGCGCGTGCACACACACACACACACACACACACAGAGAGAATTGACTTCTTCATGATACAGTCACATAAGTTTATATCTGATAGCAGCAAGTAATAGGTTATAATAAAGGTGCAACAAATGTTTATTAAAAGAATGAATAGAAGAATTTTGTAATTACTTAATTAGGTAGAACTGTGAATGAATACACAGCCATATGCTACATATTTTCTACTAAGATCTCTTTAATTGTGAGGGCTACTTATTATTTAGAGATTATTCAATAAAGCTCCCCCTTTTACATAAATATCATTGCTGTTTTAAGCAGATAGGGGCTAATAAACGATTCTACTATCTATTTCTTCCTACAGGGACAGCAGATGTACACAGGGAATCAGTTACTTAATTCCCCTAATCACCCATTTCTTTCCTCCCTCTTCATTCTGTGCTTGGAAACTTCAACACTCCCCAGTGTGCTAATAGCTGACCCTGGAAACTGGCAGAAACCAAAACCTTCTCTTGAAAGCAGCAGGCTCCATATGGTTGCTTCAAGGATGGAGGGTGACCCTGCCAAGTCTCCTGCAAAGGGATTTTACAGAGCAGAAAGGCAAATGTGTCCCTTTAAATATTAGTCACTGAGCCAGAGAAGAAATCACCTTCCTGATGAAAGGCAGTTAAAGTACTTTTCAGCCTGTGATCCACAACCTATAGGAAGTTTTGTACAATGGCGGCTCAATGCCAAGCATTAAAAATAAATGTAATCGTCAGATGATTAGCTCTAAAAATCTTCCCTCAAAAAATGATAGAGCTGTCAGTTACAATCTAACATACAATTGCATATTTGGAAACAGGGAGACTAATAATAACTTTGCTTGTATGAAACCAGGACTATTCTACGTGTGTGAGGGTAACAGAGGCTATGACATAGCATATGAAGTCAATGGTGAAGTTGTTATTATTTATACATGAGTAAAGATTACAAATGCAAGCCCCAGCTCAGATCTCTCACCCCCTGGATCTGTGAAACCTGTCACTCAGTCTCCCGTGGTGTGTCTTCCTGTCTCGGAGCCATTGGACCACCTGCTGCCAAGACTCTCATCTACTGCATCGCCCGAAGGCCTCGATGATAACAGCATTGATTCCAATGTACATCTAATTACTTCTCATAATCTATTCATTTCACAATAGTGTAGTGAAACATCTGTCACATCATAAACTCTTTAGTAGCCTTATCAAACCACCAAAACACACTCTGCTGCCAGTTGGCAGTTTCCTCGGTTTCCCGTTTATTAATATGATGCTAACATTTCTAGTCCTTTTAGCAGCTTTAGATGAATTTCCCCAATGACCAGTGAAGCAGAACTGAGTAAACTGCAGTTTAAATGTCTGTATATTACCTATTGAGGGACAAATCCGGATGTCACACAGAAATCAGTTAAAATAGCACTGTTTCCTTGGAGGAAATGTCTCTAAATAAAGTTATTTCATTCATAACAGTGAAAGATAAGGCTTCTTTCTCGTCTTCAATGTGTCTGCTTAATTTACTAAAATAAGCGACTGGGACATTATTGCCTTTGAATAGGATATTGCACAGGAAAGCCTTTTACCTTCATATGTGTAACTTCACCTTTGGGGAAAATATGAGCTTCCTTTTTTATCTTCTTTTTAATTTTCTCTCCTCACCTTTTCTATTCCTCCCAATTCCCTTTTCTCTCTACCCTTTTGTATAAATCTGATAAAGAGACCTATCATGTCATAGTTGATTAGCAAATACTGCTACTATTTGGTGACAAAGCCTACATTATGTTCTAGGCATAGTTCTGATACAGTATCTTCCACAAAAGAGATCAGTCCATCGCTGGGTCCTGATTGTTGGTAAACTTACTTCTACTCATCCTTCAAGACCCATGTGATCATCACCTTCTTAGAGAAGCTCTCCCAGAGAGAGTTATTCCATTCTTTCTTTATAACAGCTTGACATCTCTATTCATGCACTTCACATAATAATTGGGAATCTTTGTTGTACATCTTTGCCTTTTTCTAAATGATAAATCCCTCAAGGATAAACAATATGACTTTTTCATGTTTGTATCCTTGGCAATTTACTGGATGTTTGGCACCCCAGACAATGTCAAATAGATATAGATGATTTCTAGCTCACTAAAAAGAACTGAAATACTGAAGTTTCAAGAGTTACTTTACATTTATTGTGAACAATGTCAGTATCATCCCATAGGTTCTCCTCTATTAATTTTCATCAATGCTTACACATGCCCAACACTATCCTAAATGTTTCACATATATCAGATCATTTAGTCTTCACAAGAATCCTCAAGATATATACTATAATGATCCACATTTTAGAGTTAAAGGCAAGATGTGGAGAGACTGAGTGCCTTGTCGAGGGTTACACAGCTGGTGAATGGTAGAACTCAGCAGTCTGGCTCAAGATCCTTTTCCTAACTCTTACACTATTCAAACTTTTCAGTGGCTAAATTATCCTCTTGTTTAATGCAGATGGTTCTTACATCATCTGATCAGTTAGAAGGTCTATAGAAATAAAGGGCCAAATGCCCAAGCTTTCCATGTGGGTTTATAGGATTTATATGTGGCCCTTGTCACTCACATGGTATTTTGCCAAGTAAATTCAGCTCTACTTTTTGATATTAAAAGAGAAGAGGCCATTTCCCATGTCTGTAGTAGTCTCTGTCATAGATGAACATTATTTAGTATTGCTATTATCACTGTAGGTGCAAAGCATACTCTTGTGCTATTCATCCCCATATCAAAAAGTAAGACAAATGAGGGTCAGATAATTCAAAGTTAATACTATAATGCATCCCATTTCTTTACATTTAAAACTAAGAATAAATCTTGAGATTCTTTGAATATCTTACTGGGATCTTTGACAGTATTTTTCATCAAAAGGCTCTACTTTAAAAATGCCAGCTGATACCTTTGAGAGATAACCAGAACATTATAGAACTTAATTCAACTGGTTATTTGTTAACTAATTTCTATTGATGAGTTCCTGAACATGTAGACTGTAAACTAATGAGTCACAGATATTTCTCTGAAGGATGAGTAAGTCTAGTTAAGAACATTGATAAAACTTCTAGAAAGAGAGGGTGCCAAAGATTATGAATGAGGACAGTGCAGGTAGTGTAGGCTCAGAAAAGGGAGGGGCTGCCATGAGAAATATCCACAGAGAAGGCTCCTAGGAGTAAGGGAGAGGAAGCTGACCTTTGAGGAATGAGCAAGATGTAAATAAAAAACTGAATAGTGAGAAGTCATTCAGATCCAAGAGAACAACTTCTGACTCCTACAACTCTCTAATAAGTGTAGTTGGCTCATTCAAAGCAGAGTGTGCCAGGACACATGCAGCTGTCCATCCCTGCCTATTAATTTTTGCTAATTATTCATGTACAAATTCAAGGTGGATTTGCCTGGAGGAATTAGGAAAGCAATAGACAAAGAATCTATTGAAGCCAGGACTTCTCAGTCCTTATTTATCCTGTGTCCCAGATAAAAAAAAATGTAGTCACTAAAGCCTCTAGCCACAGGCCAAAGAAAGATTCCCTATTAAAAACTCAGCTAGACTGAGAAAGCTTTTTAACTGCATGGAATGTGGGGGAAATGCTTTTCTTCTGTCAAATGGCCCTTGATTTTGGACATTTTAAGAAATGACAGAATAATATAATTCTCCTATTCATGCAAAATACACTTTTATTTGGAGGGACCAAATAATTTGGATCCAGACTTTCATATGCTTTTGATGACCATAAACCAATTGGTATAAATTGATTCATTCTACACAACTCCATTCCAGATCTTAGTGCAGTTGACTTGCCATGCACATACTAGTTACATAAAGACACCGAAATTGACTAGCTAGTGAAAAATTTGAAAACATGGAAGTAAAGAGTAGAAAGATCAATAACAAAAACTGGGAAGGGTGGGGGAAAGAGGGGAGGATGAAGAAAAGTGGGCTAAAGGATATAAACATACAGTAAGCTAGAAGGAACACATTCTGTGTTTGATGGCAGAGTAAGATGAAGATACATAACACAAATGTATTGTCCCCAGGTGACAGACACCCTGAATACCGTGACTTGATCACTACTCACTAGATACATGTAACAAAATTTTTCATGCACCCCATAAATACTCACGAATTGTTAATAAAGAAAGAGATTGACTAGCCAATTGAGTTAAAAAATGAAAACTTGAGAGACTTTGATATTTAGATTGTTTTAAATAGTTCACTGTACTCTTCATATATCTGCCTGCTGGCGAAACATTCTTTTATTAGCTCAGCTAGTGGAAGGGTTATTGAGAGGAAGGTGTGAGGCCTCATATTACGATTCTTCAGCGTGGCATCAAAAAGACTTTGATGCTGTTGGCTCCTGGCTGTGTTTTAAGCTCATAAGAAGGTTTCTTTTCCATCTTGTGACTCAGTTTAAAGACTGCAGGCACGTCACTTCTCCCGATTCCTCCTCCGTGGCTCTTCTCCTATCTCTGTGACTGTTCCCACACACTTACAGCTACTTTCTGACACACAGCCTCAGACCACCAGCCTGCTTTGTTCAGAACTAGGGAGGGAACACTGAAAAAAGCTACTTCTGACAATCTCCCTTAAAGTACCGCTAAAAGGTGGAGTAAGACACTAGACTCCCCTCCAACCACAGCGTCTCCCACCTCCCAATGGAAATAGCAGCAGCGGAAAATATAAATCCACCTCAGACAGACACATGACTCAGAATTGTTCAAAACAGCAAAAAAATTGAGAAATTCAGGTCAGAGAGAAAAACTTCCAGGTGGCCAAGCTATGGTGACAGAATTGTGCTACTGGGGATCGAGAAGAAGATGAAGAACATGCATAGAAGAGTTCAAGAAGAAAAAAAAGAGAAAAATATTGGTATTGTGACAAGAAAGGAAAATTGAACTGGCCAGACAAGAAAATATGCATATAAGTGAAGTTCAACCATTTTTAGTATTTCTTCTCTACAGTCTTACCATGGAAGAGCAGGGCGCATATCTCAGTCCCCCCTCCCTGCTCTGGGTTTCCTGCCTGCCTCACAATCTCCCACTGCCTGGACTATGCCTTGACTCTGATCCACTCTCCGTAACCTTCCATCACTTCACTCCCAGCAAGAACTAACTGAATATCAACCCACTAATCTACTTCTCACTTGGTGACCTAAGATATTTGAATACTTCTGGAGAAAGTTCCCAACATTACTAAAACCAGGGTTTGTGGAAGGTGTTAGAGCTAGATTCCAAGGAGTTATGAATGCCATGAAGAAAACTGATACTTTGTTCTGTACTTTCTATGTCTATTCCCTGAAGTGGGGAATGGTATTAATAGATATGCGTTTTGAGAAAGAAACCACAAAAATACAAAGTGAAAAAGATCTTGAAAAACTTTGGTGAGTAGATAGTTCCAGGAATAGAAGAAAATCTGCCTTTATTAAATGTAAAAATCCAAAAGACAGTAGTTAGTGTAAACAAATTAATCATTACTGAATGTCAGGGCGTTTCAGCTTAAGTCTTCATCTTCTCAGGCACACAAGCAGATGGACTGTGATTTCCCACTTCATGCCACGGTACAGTGTGACCTTAATGCCTAATGGTAAGCCTGTGGAGACAAGAAACAATTTCTGGATTAGAACACCATCAAATTCATAAACCTAGACTTCAGCATGGCTAAGGTATGACCATTGAGCTAGAATAACTGGACTCGGACCATAACTTACCAGTAAGTCTGCCAGGTCTGGGCCATAAGAAGGATAGAGTAAGGGAATTTCAGGGGATCTCAGGGTGATGAGGCCATCACCCCAATATCACGCCCCTAATTGTCCTTCTAATCATCTCTGGGATACATTTTCCTCCTCTTTATAGCTCTGGCCAGAATCTCTGATTTAAAAATTTGTAAACTTAATGCAAGATGTACTCTCTTAGCAAATTTTGAAGTATACAGTACAATATTGTTAACTATAGGCACTATGCTATACTGCAGATCTCTAGTTTTTTAACTTGTAAAACTGAAACTTTGTACCCTTTGACTAATATATCCTCCCCAGCCCCTGAACCAACCATAAGAAGTAGATTCCACATGAAGTGTTATTATCACAAAAAAATGAATGATAAAGAGAATGAAAGACAACTTTTAGAGGTGGTAGATTAGGTTAATTAGATTGTGATGATGGTTTCACAGATGTGTGATTATCTCCAGATTCAAGTCATATGCATTATGTACAGCTTTTTGTACGTCAATCATACCTCAGCAAAGTGTTTTTTAAAGAGTTAAAAGGTAAATATTAGTAGCCTTAGATTCTAGCTGTTTCATTCTAATTCTGTACCCAACTAAGATGGAATCACCTTCATTTTTCCTTATGATCTATCATATGGTTATAATAATCATACACTGTCCTTGGACATCATCATGCAGTATTCACCTCAGTCTTCACTTCTCCTGAGGCAATGATTCTTGAGTTTATCATTATTCTTCATCTGCAATATCTATAAATCTTAACAACAACTTTTTCATTTTCCTCAAAAATTCTGAATTTTGCAGCCTATGTATCCTCCCTTTGGAACATATATGTTATCCTTAGGTGGCCTACTTGATTAGAGATAGGAAATCATAGCTTTAATCTTGGATGGACCACAAATTGGTAGAAAGAGGAGGCAAGTTGTTTAAACACACTGTGTAGTTTTTCTAGCAATAAAATAAGAAAAAGCAAAACTCGTCCTGCCTCACAAGGGGGTTGTGAAGATTATGTATAATGGATTTAAAAGTATTTCCAAAAGTAGAATATGCTTAGCAAATGAAATGTGTTTAAAGAAATAATAATGTGGCATCCCCTTTGGGTCCCATCCCACTGTGGAAGCTATTCTGTCTTCTCAATAAATCCCGCTTTCTCAAAAAAAAAAAAAAAGAAATAATAATAGTAGTAATAATAATAACAGTGCACTAGTGGCACGTGAAATGAATTTTAGCCATTCTTTTGCTCTTTGAATTCTAGGAGTTAAAATATTTCTACAGGTGCGGGCTCAGTGGCTCAGCCTGTAATCCCGTGCCTTTGGGAGGGAGTGGATTGCCTGAGCCCGCAGGTTCGAGACCCCCCTGGGCAACTTGGCGAGACCTCATCTCTACAATAAAAAAAATAAAATAAAATGAGCCAGGCGTGGTAGCACGCACCTGTAGTTCCAGCTACTTGGAAGGCTGAGGCGGAAGGATCGCCGGAGCCCAGCAGGTCGAGGCTGCGGTGTCCGGGAGCGGTCACTGCACTCCAGTCTGGGCGATAGAGTGAGACTCCCACTCAAAAAATAAAAAAATAATATTTCTGCCCACCAGTCAGATTCTACTGAGAATAAGGATGCTCTTCATCTTTTTGTGCCTTCAAAGAAACATTTGATTAGCATCTACCGTGTGCCAATCATTGTTCTAGATGCTAGAGATATTGCAGATTTTAAGGTTATTGGGATGAGGTTAGATAATGATAGGTTATGCATTGTAATAATGATTGTTGTTTTCATTATAAAATGAGTTATTTTTATGTATTAAAAAGTAAAAAGGTATTAAACTTTAAGCTTGTTCAAATATATTCCCTTTGTTTGAAAGGATTGCAAAGGAAATCTCCATTTTATCCATACCAACTTTAAAAGAAATAATTTTTATGCATCTATAAACTATAATACATAAAGTGTGTTGTCTGCTTATCTTTGCTGTACTTCACTCATTGTATCTGACAAGAAAATGATGGAGGAGGGAAGGAAAGAAAATAAAGCAAACATCTATTGAATGTCAAAATTGTTCTAAGTGCTTTCACACCCAGAGTCTTACACATGCCCCTCACATCTCCTCTTGCAACATGCTGGATCCCGCAATAATTTTCTCAGCCATGAAGGTTTATGGCTGATCAATGCCTGTGTGGTTCTTGTATTGTAACTTTAAAAAAATACCTTGACATGATTTGCCCATTGAATCCAGGTGAGAGAAGATTTCATTCATGTAAAGCTGACACCAGATATTTTCTCCCAGCGGGCTCAAAGGCTATAGTTTTCCAGAGAGGCCAGGTCACAACCAAAGAAAAATCCTGATATTTTACCTCTTTCACTGCTGAGATGTTTCCATGGGCTCCATTTCTGTTCCCGCTAACTTCTTTCACCCTTGGGTTCAGCGGATGTTCCACACCATCTACCAGAGTTCCATTCTTTTGTTAGTTCTAGAATAGAATTGATTCCAATTTTGACTCTCATGAACCATACCCAAGAGGATTTTATTTATGAAGTACCCAAAGAACTTCATCAGAAGCTATTTTCACCTCAAGTGCAGACTCAAGTCATGGGTTCTCATGGTGTCACTAGGGGAGGTCCCTGAATAAAAACATTTTAATGTATTTTTATCATAAACAGTGTGTAGATTATTGTTTTGGTATTCAATGACCCTTAACTTAGAAGACATTCAGGAAATGAATTTCAGACATTCTTTTGTCCTTTGTTCTAGGAGTGATGTCTGCTACTACATTCTTTCTTCTGGCCAGAGTCTGCCAAGAATCATGAGGAAGTTCTTCATTCTTTTATGGCTTCGAAACTATTTAATTAGCATTTACTATGTGCCAGACACTCTTAGAGGTACTCAAGATAGTGTCATTAATAAATTAGACAGCAAGGTTCCTGCTTTCATGGAATGTGCCTAGTAGTTGAGGAAGATGTAAAAGAAATAAGAAAATAAGTAAGCAAGATAATTTCAGATACTTATGTGTTATGAATTTCAGATACTTATGTAACACACACACACACACACACACACACACACACGTATATATATGCACACACAAGGGATGCAAATACAGTAACTAAAGAGAACTTATTTTAGTAAGGCCTATCTGTGGAGTTAATAATTGAAAAAGAATCAGAATAACAAAGAATCTGGGAAAGAAATTTGCATGGGTTGGATATGGTGGTTCATGACTGTAACCCCAGCACTTTGTGAGGCAGAGATGAGAGGATTACCTGAGCCTACGGGTTTGAGACCAGCCTAGGCAACTTGGCGAGACTTCCTATCTACAATAAAGCAAAAAATTAGCTGGATGTGGTAATGTGTGCCTGTAGTTCCAGTTACATGGAAGGCTGAGGTGGAAAGATGGCCTGAGCCAGCAGGTTGAGATTATGGTGGCCATGAGCCTGAGGCTGCACTCCAGCCTGGGAGACAGAGAGAGACTCTAGCTCAAAACAAAACAAAACAAAACAAAAACCTCGAAATTTCCAGGCAGAAAGAGCTACAAATGCTAAGGTCCTAAGACAAGAACAAACTTACTCAAGGCACAAAGAGAAAAATTAATAGCATACAAGTAATATCTGAGAAAACAGATCAAAAGAGGTTTGTTGATGTTGGTAAGGTATATAAATTTTACTTTCAGTGAAACACTAAATAATTGGAGAGATTTTGAGCACAGACATCTAATACTATAATCTACAATTGAAAAAGTCACTATAGCTTTGTGTGTGGAAAATGAAAGCAGATGTGAATAGAGCAGATGTGAACAGAAAAGTTAGTGATGATCCAGGCAATACACAATGGCAGCTTGGCCAATGGTGGTGATAGCAGTGATGAAATGTAGTTGGCTAAGTTAGAATATATTTGGGGGTAGAACTGATAATACTTGCTAATATGTTAGATCCTGAGAGTGAGAGAAGGGAAGAAAGTGAGAATTACTGATAAGTAACTTTCTGTCATATTCTTGCTGTCTTGCCTTTATAATAATTGAGTAAAAGAATCAATGAGTAAATTATTGAATGAGAAAATGCACCACTTTCTTCAAGATAAGTGCACCTTTCTTCTCTTCAGGCAATTACCCAGCTAAATAATACAAAAGTCAAAATTGTTTTCCTTTCTTTGGGACACAAGGTAATGTTTACTTCTTGCTCACGTGGGTGCTCGCAGATACAGATTGTTCTTATATATGGAAAGAAAGTGCCACTTGTGTTCCTTCTCACTATCTGCTTTCTTACAACTCCCGAGATGAGAACTCCCAACTCGCTTGTGTTTAAAGTGGTGTTCATGCTTTTGTTTGGAAATGAAGGCAACATCGAGCCAAGTGTATCCAAAGTATCTAGCATAAGCCTGGGTTATAGTAGGTCGTATAATAAATGGGAGCTACTATTACTCAAAAAATAATCATCACCAGGTCCAGTGCCTGCTTAGTGCTTATTTTAATATTTTAAGGATGTTGATTTTTTTCTAGAAAATTCTATTTAAAAGAAACTTCTATGACTTCAATATAATTTAAAAAGTAGACAAGCTGATAGTATGGCCAGCAAATACAGCACTGGAGGGTTGGTCACAAAGTAGGAAATGGTTCATTGTGCTGGCCTTCATTGAGCACCCACCATGTGTTGGACATTCGGCTCTGTACCACAGATGGAAGATGACTGTGACACACTTCTCTCCCTCAAGAGTTTCCCAGTCTAAAAGAAGAAATAGGAATGTAATTAAATAAATGCAATAGAAAATGACACTAATGATGTGTACCAGAATGCAATCCAGAGAGGAGAATCCAGAATGCAATCGATTATGTCTTATAGTGAGGGGTGAGAGGAGAACGAATGAAAAAGTCTGCACAAAGAAGATGAAACTTGAGTAGGATTTTGAAATATGACCAACAGGACAAGTATGGGCAGGACAGTCTGGCCAGAGGGAATAGCATATGTCAATTTATCTGAGAGTCACTTAAGCCAATGTTCTCATTGACTAATCATAATGCCAGTATTTTATTACCAAAATAGAATTTAATTTCCATTTGGCAATGTAGATTGGGGTACCAATGTAAATAGATAAGCATTTACTGAAATATTTTCAAAGAATATTCATTGTACTAATTTTTTTTTTTTTGAGTTGGAGTCTCACTCTGTCTCCCAGACTGGAGTGCAGTGGCCGCTCCTGGCCACTGCAGCCTCGACCTGCTGGGCTCCGGCAATCCTTCCGCCTCAGCCTTCCAAGTAGCTGGACTACAGGCACACGCTACCACACCTGGCTGATTTTTTTGATTTATTGTAGAGATGAGGTCTCGCCAAGTTGCCCAGGCTGGTCTACTAAATTTTAAGAGCTATTGAATGAAAATAAATTCCATACTCAAAGACATTTGGCAAATATTAGATTTAATAAAATTACTCAGTCCTCTAAAATATAGTACCAATGTCCTTAATATGCTAAAAGACTGTGTGAATCATAGGAGGAAGAGAGAGTATGCAGTGTTTCCAAATATATTGGAACATAGAATTATTTTTTCTATTGATGTTCCAGGAATAACATTCTGAAGAATACATTTTTAAAGTAACTAAACAAGTTGCTCATTTATGATTGAAATTAATTTTACCTCTAGCTCTTTGAACCTCAATATGATTATCTCAGAAAGAGACCTAATGATACCTTTTTTCAACTTTTCTCACACTGTTGTCATAGTTATCATTTGTTCTGTGACTGATCAGAAATGTCAAAGAAAGAAGTCAGGTGGCGCTTCCTCCTAGATGTGCAGCCTCGCCCATGTATTAGTTTGCTAGAACAGCCATAACAAAGCACCACTAACCAAGTGGTTTAAACAACAGAATTTATTTTCTTATAGTCTGCAGTTTAGAAGTTTTAGATTAAAGAGTCAGCAGGGATGGTTTCTTCAGAGGACACTCTCCTTGGTTTGTAGATGGCTATCTTTTCTGTCTTTTCATGGCCTTCTCTCCATACATGCCTGTGTCCTAAACTCCTTATAAAAAAAATACTAAAGAGCCACTCCAATGACCTCATTTTAACTTGCTTACCTCTGTAAAGGCCCTATCTCTAAATACAGTCACATTCTGGAATCCACATCCATGGATTTGTGGAGAACACATAATTCAGCTCATAGTATCCTGTTCCTCTGGTTTGCAGAACTCCAAACTCAAGATCTTCAATAACTAAAAGTTGATTCATGCTAATCAAATATATAAGAGGATTGTCAAGTAAAAATGAAATCATATCCATATATGTAATATATAATAACATTTATATTTATATATAATAAAATTATATCTATTTTATTCAATTAATATTGACATCCACTTTTGTACCACACCCTATGCTAGAAACAGAGATGCAAAGGTGAATAAGACAGACGCAGTTCCTGCCTTCACAAAGCTATAGTCTAGTGCTGGCTGTCAGTTACTCCTGGAAAAAGTTCATGGCAAGTCACATAGCTATGTGAAATCAGAGCCAAGGCAGTAGTTGGCAAATGCTGAAGGACTGCTATGTTACCTCCCCTAGCAGTATCAGGTAAGTGGACAATGCATCCTCTCCAGTGAGGATCCCAGAGATCATAATAACATGTTGGCATCCATCTTTCCAGGTTTCATGCCTATGCTTGACTGTTAGTTAATCTACTATTAATATATCTTTAGAAAGCCTACATTTCAGACCTGAATATCCTTTCTAATCACCTTATTCTGTGGACTGAATGTTTGTGTCCCCAAAAAATTCATATGTTGACTCATGCCTGAAATTTGGGAAGCAGAAGAAGGAGGATTGCCTGAGGCCAAGAGTTTAAGGACCAACCTGGGCAATATAGTGAAACTTCATCTCTACAAAAAATTAAAAAATTAGCCAAGCTTTGTGACTCATGCTTGTAATCCCTGGTACTCTGGAGGTTGAGGCTGGAGAATTGCTTGAGCCCAAGAAGTCATGGTTGTGGTGAGCAGAGATCATGCCACAGCTTGAGTGACAGAGTGAGACCCCCAACTTAAAAAAAAACATATTGAAGCCTAAATTCTCAATATGATGGTTTGGAGGTGGGGTGTTTGGAAGGTAATTAAATCATGAAGAGGAGCACCTATGAATGAGACTAGTATATTTTAAAGGGAATGAAGAGACCAGAGCACTTTCTCTCTCTCTGTCCTTCTTTTACTGTAAAAACACAATAAGAATCTGACAGTCTGCAGCCTGGAAGAGAGTCTTTACCTAACCATAAACTTGACTATGCTGGCACCCTAATCTCTGACAGCCAGCCTTCAAAACTAGGAGAAATAAACTTCTGTTCTTTCTTTATAAGCTACCCAGTTTATGGTATGTTATAGTAGCCCTAACTGTGAAACTTGGATGTTTCCCAAATTCCATATATTAATATACATCTTTTAGGGCAGGAGACATCTACAAAAACATCTAACCATTCAACACTTTTTGTTGATTTTTTCTACTTTAATTCTTAGAAGGCAACCATTGTCTAAATTTGTTTCCACATTTCAGATGTGTTTTATTGTAGCCACCTATGTACTCCTTATTTATGTGTCAAAAAAGCGTATTCATATACTGGATGGTGTTAGGAACTAAATGATAAAGGTCAATTTGGCTAGTGCTATCAACTAACAAACCTAGAATCAACAAATTTTTGTTTTGCTTTTTTTCCTTTTGGAACCAACTGAGTATTCAGAGATCACCTGGCATTTATCTATTATGGCAGTAGGAAAAAAAATGGAACCAAATGATTATTTTAGCAATAACAAATATGACTTAGGTCATGTCCTATCCTTTATACTCTCAAAGTCCATTTCTGTTTGGAGCCTTTCAGAAGCTTTCTGTCTCTGCCACACATGTCTAGCACCAGTCTCATAAAGTAGGGGAACTAACCATCCTCATTTACAGGGGATGAAGGATTCCATGGGATGTGGGACTTTTATTTCTAAAACCAAGAAAGTTCTGGAAAAACTGGGAATTGGTTATTCTACAAAGACACAAACAAACACACAGAACACAAATTCAGAGAGTTTGCCTCAGGCACCTGTGACCTTTTCTTCTCATCTTCCTCTTTTCAGCTTTCATGACACAGCTCAAATGTAACTTTCTCTACAAAGTTTTTCCTACCCTCTCTTCCTCACCAGTCACAGAGCTCATTGCCCCTTTAGAGCCCTATGACACTTCTTCATTCTTCCCATGACATCCTAATTACCTATTTCCTTGGTTTTCTTTCACCAGGCAAGATCCTCAGTGGAACTGACCACAGTTTGTTCATTTTACATTCTCAGTACAGCCTAGTTTTGACACTTATTAATAACGGCCTGAATAAATGGATGAATAAGAAGAGAATTTTCCCAAACCGCTATGTTTATTAAAATCATAAAAATCGAAGATTAAAAAGAATACTATAGATAACATGGTTCAATTACCCATCGTGCTTTGGAGTAAATAAACCTGGAGTCCCAGGGCTTTCTCTTATTATCTACTCTCTAAGCAAATAATTTAGCCACGCTGAGCCCATTTGTTCATATGTGAAGCACATAACATAATCATGTCTTCTCAAGGTGCAGGGTAGATTAAATGAGATGGTATTTATAAGAAAAGGATTGTAAACTTGAGAGCACTACACACATGTCAAGTATCATTATTACTATTATTGTTGCTATTGCTGTTACTATTATTATTCAGTGAAGAAAAAAATACTACCTCGAGACATCTACAAAATCTCCTCCAAGTGACTATTCATCTTCTGCTAGAACTTAATCTCTGTAAATGAGGATTTTCTCTATCCCCTCAACAGTTTCTCACGTAATTTCTTATTTTACTATCACTTGTTTTGCTTTTCTTAAATAATCGCTAGTTTGGGGTAGTCTCAGACTCAGAGTGAGCATGACAGCCCAGATGTGATCTGAGCAGTATCTTCTAGATTCTAGACTTTATACATTTGTTCATTAAACCTCAGTCAGTATCCTTTAGCAACAGTTACTTTTAGCCTTAGTCTTTTAACCTTACATTACTTTTAGCCTTAGTCAAAGAAAGTAGCGGGGATTCTTTTTGAGTCAGTCTTACTCTGTCACCCAGGCTGGAGTGCAGTGGCATGATCACAGTTCACTGCAGCCTAGACCTCCTGGGCTCAGGTGAAACTTCCACCTCAGTCTTGCAAGTAGCTGGGATTGCAGGCATGTGCCACCACATCTGGCTTTTTTTTTGTAGAGGCCAGGTCTCACTATGTTACCCAGACTGGTCCTCCTGCCTTGGCCAAAAGTAGCATTATTCTATCTTCTTTCTTTTCCTTTTTTTTTTTTTCCTGTTGGTTACCTTGATACTCTCACATTCAAAGCAAGGTCTTCCTGCAGCTGCTTTTTCCCTTTCTTGAGTAATTCTGGAACTGATTAAGTTGGAAAATATGAAAAAAAAATTCTCGAAAAACAAAAACAAAAACCAGCAGTTCACTGCCTTCTTTGAAGCCAAGAATAGAGACTGAATAAACATATATTCTTTGCATTTTCTTTTATGATTGGCAACACTAAGATTCACTTCCTCACATGCTTGTTTTGAATGTTCAAGTTTGTTTGCCTTTTGGTTCAGAACACTCACTAATGCTTTGATGCACTAAGACACAGTTTTCACTGGAAGGGCTTTTATTAAGTGGACAGCTAGGGTGTCACAGGCAAGATATTTGCACAGTACATTAATTTAGAGAGGAAAAGGTTTCTGTGTAACTTAACCAGGCTGAACAGCTATTTCCACTTTACCTGAATAAAGTATTTTCATGTTTTATCACACTAGTTTGCAACCGCAAAAGCTTCACCCAGTTTTTAAGAGTGGCTATGAACTGTCAGGATACATTATTTGAAATGAAGCCTGAAAGCTCAAGGCTTGTAAGTAAAATACATTTTATTGTTTAAAAGCATTTCTCTGCCACCTCACTTTCATCCCCTTCCCAAACCTCACCTATCCCACCTCCCCTTCTAAGCACCCCTCTCCTAGCTTGAAATGAGATTCACTACAAACATTCTAAACTGGTTTCATCCCCAGTAAATAACCCAGCATGAAGGAAAATCCTAAAGGTGGGCTATTATTTTCTTACACTGAAAAATGAATCATGAAGATTAGCACAGAGTATTTTACATGTGTGAGAGGAATAGACAGTACAGGAGAAGTTGAGCGTGTTATAGTGTTAGAAGAAAAGAAGACCTGTCCAGTTAATATCTTGAGAAGGATTATTAAACCCAAAATTGCTTGCTCCCCATACTACATGTATTACCACAGTGGTGTCTAGACTTTTCTAAAAAGCCTCTAGTCCGATGGACCATCAGAAGAAAGGCAGCATAGTGAAGCCCTTCTCCCTACTGCAGGAAATCCTGCAATCTTTGAAATCATCTTTGTCTGGTCCCAGATTCTGGTGTTTCTGGCCTTTGACAGAATGTTGTTTGCCATAGAAGAGTTTTTCTAGAATCTCTAAAATTTCCTTGGAGTTCATACACACCTGTCAGTTATTCTTGATATATTCTGGACTGATATTCTAGATGACATGAGGATGAGGAGGAATGGAAGGAAGGCTTATTTTGGCCAATGAGTACTCTTCTCCACCAGAAACTCACTACTACCTGTGTCTTACCACAGTGTCACCATGACTGAAGAGAGACAGGATTCTATTCAGAGCATTCACTCCAGAAAAGAAAGAACTGGGAAAAAATTAACTCACAAATGAAAATCTTTTGTTTTTAATGATAGTCTATAATAGACGCCTAATCTCCTAAGTATATTATCATCTGGCAAACTAGTTACACATTTAATAAGGTTTTGCTGTATGAATTATAAATGAAATAAACAATTCTGTCACCATGGTGTGCAATGAATACACCACATGTTATATGTAAATATATTAGTCATTTGCCTTTTGTTTATGTGTCACTGAAATCCATTTTCTTTATGGTGTATTTTCTATTCCCTGTGGGTTCCAACCAAAGTCGTTTCAACCATACACATATCGGCCTTTAAAGTGGAATTATGTTGTTATTGTTCTTTTCCTGCCCAGTTTTAATAACACCTGCTTTTCTGCCAGTTTCATTTACTGCTGCAAATTGTAATTCAACAGAGAACAACAACAACAAAAACAACAAAAAACCCAACCACCCTAACAGCAAATGTGATTCCAGAAAGGAGCTGTGTGATATATTGACACAATACAGAAAACATATTGAAACAATTTTTAATCTCATTATTTTTCCCCCAAATTAAATACACCCCATAAAGCAAGTTTACATATTCTGCTTGTCTCTCTCTCAACTAAACCCAAATTCTTGGCTTTTAATGAGATAATTTAAAAAAAAAAAAAACAATCAATGGTTCAGCCTTTCAAGTGGTGGCATTTTTATTTTAAGCAGAGGAGCATAAATGCATAAAGGATGCAAATCTGGGCTCGTTCAATGGCTCACCACAGTGTGACAGCTGTGGATGGGATCAAGACAAAAGCGGTGACTGCTCCAAGAAAATGATGGCTTAGGCATCTCCAGCCCAATCAATAATCTGGCATGTTGAGGTCAATCACTGCATGGCCATATTCAGTTCGAGCCAGTCAAAGATTATTAGTTTGACACCCAGAGGCTATTTCTTTCTGCTGTGGATGGTGGAAAGAGAGCTTGTGTGTATCTCTTCAGAACCAAATGGAGAAAGCCTAACTATTTTTAACAATAGAAACACTGACACAGAATTTCCAGAGATTCCATGTTTGTTAGGAGTGATCCCCTACAATATTCTCCAGGCTGAGTAATTCTTCTGAAATGATCACTAAGCTAATTTTGTGTTTCATCCATTCAAAAAAACATGTAAATACTCTTAAGCTGCTACTATGTTCCAGGCTCTGTCCTAGGACCTGGGGAATGCAGTCAGGGATGAGATGCACTTGTTATCATCAGAGAGAGGTCATCTGCAGGATTCTCCAAAGGTGTTAATTCTCTCCAAAAGCGTTAATTCCCCCCAACCTTTGCATTTCCATCCTTGTTATTCTCTCACCTCCCCATCTCCCACCACCCCTGCCAAATTTCCCCCACTCAACCTAAACAGATTTTGTTTCTGAGACAAACAGAAGAGAGACAGCAAGATAATCATTATTTTAGACTATCCGGGGTTAATAGCTTCTAGATCTGGCGAAAGAGACGGTGATAAGTGGGCTCTAGAATGCATCTAAAGGCTGTATTAATTACTAAAGGGGCAATAGATTAACTGGGAGAAGCTATTTCTAACTGACATACTGGTCCACACCTGTGGTCCACAGCCTGTCTAAGGCGTTCAGGCAGTGACCGTGGAATTCACATATGCTCACTAACAGGAAACAGTTTGTGGTGAGAACAGAGCCACAGGAGTATATGGAATAGGGCTCTTGCTGCCTGATATTTTGCCGGTCATGTTTTACTGTTTCTCCTGGATGGCATGCCATAGAGTGTAATAAATCTCAGTTTGTTTATATTCTGTGTCTGTATTTGCACTCTGGTGATTATATTTGAATTCATGCAAGATCTCTTTTTTTAAAGAACTCGAGCATAATCTTCTCATTAATCCTGTCCTGTTTGTCTGTTATTAACAGGCCACTGTACAATGTATTCTGCTGCAAAACTCTACCAGGCATGACTAATTCAGATAATTAATTTGCTAGAACATTAACACCATCAAATGAGCTTGCTAAACCGGTAAATTTAAAGTAAATTAAACTTAATTTGCAGGTTATTGCAATTAAGTCTGCCTTGTCTTTCTGAGGGATTTCAACATCCTCAGTATTTAAGAGGCAATCATAATGCATGCAAGTGGGCGGGCTTTTTGGCTAATTAACACAAGAGTCTAATCTGCTTTTCAATTAGGGTGGATGTTTATAATGTGCTGGTGACAGTGTTGCGATTCAGTGCAGCATAACAGGAGTGCATGGCATAATTATAGCTGAAAAGAAAAGCTCATGCCGGGCCTTTTTAGGGGTTAATGAGACATTGGCAGCTTCCAGCTGAGGAGATCGAGCCAGTTTAGTGTAGCTTCAAGAGGAAACCACCCATAGGGGTTTCCTTTGAAGTGTCAAAAGGTCCCCTTGTTCTGGGTGGCTTATGTTTCATTTGTCTGAGTGGCATATCAAAAATTGATGAGCTGCCAGCAGCAGTCCCTATGACATTAATTCACCAATTGTGTTTCTAATAGTTTCATCCTTAAATAAATTTGGATGATGAGAATGGTAAGGAGAGTCAAGGTTCTGAAAACAATGAGAAGGGCCAGGCCGTTGCACGGTTTTTATACAGCACAGACAAATGTAGCAGCAGTAAATGTTAAAGGCATGCCTGACCTGCTACACCCTGGGTTATTAGCTGAGGGAAGACAAAGATGTATTGTGCCTGTTCCCTCTGCTGAACGACAGTCGCTCAAACAGTGATAAAGATGTGGCATTCACTGGCAACTTGGTTTAAACACTCAACTATGCAGGAGAAGAATCTTAGGCTGGAGCTTCAGAAGACAAAGCTTCTATTAAACGGAGACAGGAAGCTCCTTAGAAACACTCTTAATTAGAGCACCTGTACCCCAGGGATAAGGCTAAGAGGAATTTACCAAGTGACAATGCAATAAGATGGTGCCTATACATATTATGTATTTTCTCTTTATAGCAAACAAATAAACCAAGGTGCTTTGAGGTCGCTCAATTTAAAACCAAGCTGTTAGGCCGGGTGCAGTGGCTCAAACCTGCAATCCCAGCACTTTGCGAGGCCGAGACGAGTGGATTGCCTGAGCCCAGGGCTTTGGGACCAGCCTGGGCAGCTTGGAGAGACCTCATCTCTACAATATATCAAAAAATTAGCCAGGCATGGTAGTGCACACCTGTAGTTCTGGCTACTTGGAAGGCTGATGCAGAAGGATCTCCTGAGTCCAGCAGATTGATACTGGGGTGACTGTGAGCGTGCCACTCCAGCCTGGATAGTAGAGTGATATTCTAACTCTAAATAAATAAATAAATCTGAGTTGTTGCCATATGCTTGTATAGAAGCCCTTTCCTAAAAGCCTTTATGGTCTACTTCACATGAAGCCAGGTGAAGTAATTGTTCTTTCTGGATTTAGACATTCTTTGGTTATATAATGAGGACAAGAGAATTTATAAATAGGTAGCTGTTTCCAGGATGAAGACCACATATGGGATATGGGATGTACCCAAAAGTCATCTGGATATATATGTGTATGTGTGTGTGTGTGTGTGTGTGTGTGTGTGTGTGTGTGTGTGTGTCTATATATCTATATATAGATATAAATATCTGTATGTATGTATCAGATATATATATAAGTATATATATATATAAGTATATATATATATCTGATACATACATTGGAATGACTAATGCCATACTCTTAAAATGATCAGGAGAACAAAAAGAAAATAAAGGCATCAAAATCCTATGCAAAAATAAAAGCCCTCCTCACCACAGTGCTACATGATTTCTTTTAAGAATACCAAATTATAAATGACGGTTATAAAGAGCATTACAAAGAAGACCGTACTTTTGGGCTTCATGTAACATGCATGAAGCAAGTTGCAGATGGATAAAACATCACCATCTCACAGATGTAAATAGGGACGTCAAATAAATTATTCCAGTTACTTGCAGAAAGATCAACCTAATTACCTAAATTAATTGTAAACTCTTCTAAACTAGTAGTGTCACATAGACATAGTCAAGGAAAGTTACAACATGTTGCAACAGATGTTGCTGAATGAATTCATTCATTCATTTGGTTACCGTTTGAGCACATATTATATGACAAATACTGCACATTGAGGCTAAGGCAATGACCAAAACAGACAATCTCCCTATATTTATGAAACTTACAAATAAACAGGAGACCATCAGTAATTGGTAAATGCAATGATGGAAACCAAACATGGTAATGAGACAGAGTGACTCAATGATACTTTAAGCAGTGTTAGAGTGAGCCTTTGCCAGGAGGTGACATTTATTTAAACTGAGACCAAATAACACTAAAGAGTTCTCTTTAACTAAGAGACTACTGCTTGTAGTTTCAGATCACTTTGGCTGCTGTCTGAAAAAGAGAAGTGGGAAGGTATAGTACTGTAGGAATAAAAGCAATGAAGTCTACTAATGTCCCCCAGAGGCTACCACCCAGGTTAAACTTCTGTGTTCAAAATACAATTTAGAGGTAGATACAACAAGTCTTGTCACATAGATCATTGAAATTTTGATCAAATTCTTAGCCATTTCCATGCCAATATCAAGTAGAAGATTGGATATATGTCTGGACATTTAGGGAGACCCCAGATCTAAAGATATAAAATGGAAAGGCATCAACATGCAGCTGATATTTAAAAGCATGGGTTAGGGTTAGCTGATTAGCCCTGGTAGCGAGTACACTTAAAGTAGAAAAGAAGTCTCAGCATCAAGTGACACAGAGCCACAGTGCTGGAGAAGCAAGCAAAGAAGACAGAAGCTGAATGGTCACCGAGGTAGGGGAAGAAAACATGAATATGAAGGAGGGTGACACAGGAAACAAAAGAAAATGTTTTGAGAAAAAGGGAGCAGCCAGCTGTGTTGAATGCTAATGAGAGGTTGAATAAGATGAAAAGAGACAAATGTCCATTGGATTTAGCATCATGGGGGTCAGTCGTGACCTTGACAAGAGCCATTTCAATGATGTGTGGGGCAAGAAGGAAGCCTAGTTGGGGAGAGTGGAAGATGAGCAAGCGGGGACAGTGTCTGTAGATGATTACCAGGAAGTTTGACTGCGAAAGAGGAAAAAAACAGAATGGTGGCTGAACAGGGAGTATGAGAGCCAAGTGAATATTTTTAAATATGGAAAAGAGCTCTTGTACATGTGGGTAGCAACAATCTAGGAAAGAGACACATTATTCCCAGATGTAAAAAAAGGGCATGGACTCCACAGCACACAGGGAACCAGAAGGAGCCAGAGCCAAAGCCCTTGAAAACTGAATCAGAACATGGGGAAAGATTCAGGCAGGGGTTTGGAAGGAAGAGAAACTTGTGTGAAATAGTCATTTGAGGATCAAAAGCAACCAGTAAAAATTAGGTTCAACTCTTTGTTTAGTTACAGATAAATTCACTGTGAAATAATATAAACACATTAAAGAAAAAAAGGAAAATAAAGAAAAATGAAAGAAAACTATTGCCCATAACCTGCAAAATAATTGAGTGGTCTAACACTAAGGGGATGAAGTGGGTTTATTTTTCTATGAATATCCCACTATGAGACTTTTTAAAAATTTTATTTTATTTTAAAGATGTGGGTTACAATTCAGGATTAGGTATAGGAGTGGTCATTGTACAGGTAAAGTTTGGACCTACCTTTGGTCCTCTCTTTGCGTGGTTTGAGATCAGGTACCCTTATTAATGTTTTGTGTACCATCCCACCCCTGGCAGTTTCCAGTTACTGCCAATTCCTTTCTTTTAGTATTATGGTAAATGTTTAGGGTCCGCTTATGAGTGAGAATATATGATACTCAGTTCTTTGTTTCTTGATTTACTGAATATTATAGACTCTAAATCCATCCAAGTTGCTGTGAAGTCTATAATTTTGTTCTTCTTTATGGCTGTATAATATTCCAATGTGTATATGTGCCACATTTTTTTTTTATCCAATCCAGTTTCAACAGACAGTATGGTTGGTTCCAGTTTTTGCTATTGTAAATAATGCTGCAATAAACATACTTGTGCAGGTATCTTTTTTGTAGAGTGATTTAAGTTTAGGGTATATTCCCAAAAGGGGGATTGCTGGATTGTATGGAAGGTCAATTTCTAGTTCTTTTAGGAATCACCACACTGTTTTCCATAGAGATTGAACTAGTTTTCATTCTCACCAACCGTGTAGAAGCATTCACTTTTCTCTGCATTCTCGCCAGCATCTGTTGTTTTTTGTCTTATTAATGATGGCTATTCTTATTGGGAAAATCCTACAATGAGACTTTAAAAGGTGGAATCTACCTGGTCCATAGGGACCTATATCCAGGATGCATTCAGAGAAAGTTCATTTGTACTGGATCTTTGATCAAAAACTACCGGTGAATGTGTCATCTGTGCTAATCTCTATCATTCTCAGCATTTTAAAAAATGGTTCTGCCTTAGTGGTCTATCATAGAATGTATCATGTTCATAATTTTCTTAAATTCCAAATTCTCTAACAATTGCTCTAAATATTATATAACTTGTACAAATACATTAATTTTTGTTAAAAAAAATAAATTTTCACAAATATAATGGAATGTTTTAAGAAATTTTTCCTACTAATTTTTTGTCATGGCTGTCATGGAGATAACATGGCTGGACCCAAGGTGAGTCAAGGCTGGAGCCTAGGACACAACATTAAGAAAACACTCTCATACTGTGAAAGTGAGAGTGAGTACCTCCTAAAATGTAGTGTCCTGGGCATCCACCTTGCTTCACCCTCATCCTGACCCTAGCTAACAGGCTTGCTCTTCCACAAGTTATCTCTTAGAGCTACTCTTGAGATGTGATGGACAGGATTTACCAGGAATGAGTCCTGGTATATTCCTTTTCTGCATCATTTTAGAGATTTAGCAACTATAGATATGTTGATATACAGGTAAAGTAAACAAAAAAAAAACCATGCACAGTCAGCTCTTCTTTGCATTCCTAAAGTTCTATTTTGTTCTCATGTAATCGTAAGTGAAAGACAGTCAATATCAGTCATTATTATACTGAAACTGAAGAATGCAAGGCCTGGCTCATTGGAGGTGCTCAATAAGTGGGAGCTATTATTTTCAAGTGACTATCATCTGATTTGTATTCAGTAATCCATTGTCCTGATTTTAAGTTTTTAAAACACATGCCTTGATTTTTTAAATACATAATTTGCCTTTAAGTAGATATTTCCATTGACAATCACTCATACTTTTGTCCTTTGCTCTTACATGAATGGCTACATCTATGTAGCATCTTAAAATTTACAAACTACCTTCACCGATGGCAGCTCATTGGCTTTTCACAACCACATAAGTTACATAGTATTCTTCACTCAGTTGATAGAGTAAGTTGAGTTCAGACAAATTAAGAGACTTGCCTGGGACAGCAGCTATAGAAAAGCAGAATCAAAGATGTAACTGAGAACGTCTAACTTCAGATCCCAGATCTTTCTACACTGTGCCATCAACAAGATAAAACATCTCTTAAACTTCTAAACCTGAGTGAGAAGTCAGCAAAATTTTGGGCTTCTGTTTTTATAATTCTGGCAGGTCTGCATCTACCACAAGAGGGAGAAGAGAAAAAGAAGATAAAACAGTGTGTACAATCAAGAACTTGAATTGCTTTCTAGCCCATCGACTGTCTATAGAGAGTTCTCCTCAGATATCTGTGTCAGGGTGGCCTAGAATCTAGGTTACATTGTAGTAATTAACAACCCCTAAAGTCTCAGTGGCTTAAAACAACCGAGTTTAATTCTCACTTACATGAGAATTAATGAGCGACGTAATCATTCAGGGCCCGGCTCATGTGTCTATAATCACAGAAGCAGAAAAAAAGAGGGACCTGGTGAGGCATGACCTCTCTGCACCTCCAATTTTTCATCTCCCCCAGGCCTCAAGATTGTTCTGTTTAATCAATAGCATCATCACACCCCCAGACACTAAAGTTCCCAATCTGATGCTCCTTTTAAACTCTGTCTCTCCCTCATCCTAACATCTTACTAGCCATTTACCAAATCCTATGGATTTTTTTTTCTCATATCTCTGACTTTAATGTCTTCATTTGAAGAAGACATCTTAAGGTCAATGTATATTGTTTATGGGGGCTTTTGACACAAATTCATTTGAGAAAACAGTTCGACTTCAGCTTTTGCTTCAGAAAGACACTAAAAAGGGCACAGACTTTGGAGCCAGGAAGCCCTAGATTTCTGTTCCATAGTGTTCCTGCTTTCTTTTTCAGGCCACTTAATTTCTAGGACCATGAATATTTTTATCTGTAAAATGGAGATAGTAGAATTCTCATCCCATGGGATTTTAGTCAGGATAAAATGTCATAAGTGTAGAAGTACCTTATAAGTTATAAAATCCCATACACATGGTAGGAATTATCATGATTAATATTAATGTGAGCCAGGCAGTAATAACCTTGAAGCAATTAGCAGCTGTTAATATACTAAACTGGATTTACTTGTCCTAATGAACTATAGAATGGCTTTATTTAAAGGGCAAAGGCAATCGTTAATTTATTCAAGTATCCATTAAGCACATATTATATGGTGGCTGCTATGCTGTATACAATAGACTTTGCAAGTAAAAAAGATGGTTCCTATCCTCATGGACACTAATAGTAATAATCTAAAATAAAACTGTGTTGCACAGTAAAACCAGAGGTAATCAGACTACTGTGAGATATTTAAACAGGAAAAAAATTACTTGCAACAGGAGCATCAAGAAAGATTTAATTGAGGTGCTGAAATTTGAGCTGGACAATTAAGAAGGGGTAAAGTTTCAACAAGTGAAAGACTATCACTGTGTAGTGGAAACATGATCACTATCTGAGAACAGAGAACAGCTCCAGCTCATCCCTTAATAGCTTTGTGATCCTGCACAGTGACTTAACCTCTCTGAACTTGTAAGTCTGTGGTGAAGAATTAGAAAGAAAATGTGAAAGCATTACAGTTCTCAATCCATATCATGCAAGAAAGCATGGAGAGCTTGTTACAATGCAGATTCTGAGGCTGCAGGTCCAGGATGGCCAGAGATTTTGACTTTCTAGCAAGTGCCCAGGTCACACTGATGCAGTTAATTCATGGACCACATCTAAGAAACTGGATAAAAATCCATTTCTACAGTGCTTAGAACATAATATGTGCCTGCTCAATAAATGTTCCTATTTATACAGCTATGCCCAAATCACTGAATGACAAAAGGCCCAATTCCGAATGTAGATTTATAGAAACTGTTCACCAAATTTTGCCTGAAATTTTACAGATGTATTATATCTGAATATGATTCCAAAATATGAGCAAATCATAATCCTGGATACTGGCAAAGATAAAGAAAGCAATCTTTAACATGGAGTATAGATATTTATAATAACTAACTCTATCTGTACTGAAATGGTTGGTTCTTTAACAGACATACTGATCATTGGAAGCTCTGGTTCATCATCAGAGTTTTTAAGCAATTTGAGAAAAAAAGTGTCAGCAATAGAAAAATGTATTACTATGTCAACCTCTAATTCATATCAGTTTTCATGATACCATAAAAATATTTTTATTTTTATACAACATTACTCATTATAGCAATTCTCATGCAACACTTAACTATGTTTCAACCATTAAGATTGTCTTTTCTCTGTGCTACTTCTGAACTTTGTGCATGCATCCCTTGTTGCAGTCATTATGTTATATTGATACACACTTTCTCACTAACCTTTCAGCACTTTGGTGACTGTCACGTGGAAAGAGTCACCTAACCAATAAGAGACTTTCCTAGCTACGTGGCATCCCACATAGACTTGGACAATTTGAACTTATTTGCATATATTTCAAGCTGAGATTTAATTACTTGCTTAAGAACACTGAGGCATGCTCACTTAATTTAAGTTTTAAGAAAGATAATACAATTTAGAAAAATAGAAGATGTGTAAAAGACAAAATTCTGTGTCTACAGTTTGAGCAACAGAATGACTCCAAGAATCCTCAGGACAATAGTGTTTAGTCAGATCAGTCAGTGCAAATTATCATGTATATTATGTAGGGCCATCCACCATAATCCAGAAGGAATAGCATGGCAATTGTTGTGTCCGTGTACAGACTCTGCTCATCAGTTTCGTCCAACATGAAAGCTGGAACAGGTCTCAGAGCCATCCTGATACTTCCTGTGCAGTCACAAGCCAAGATCACACTTATAATTAGGTTAAACAACTAGTAAACCCTTCTCAAGTTTCATTTTCGAAACATACACAGCACATATCCTGCTGAGGATCCTAAATAAATTTTTAAAATTTGATAATCACTTACAGAAAATCTACTATGTGCAAATGATGACAATGATGATAGAGATTAACAATAATGTGCTACGTATCTGAACAATAGGAAGGTATATAAGATGTTTTCTCCTCCAGGAATTTACAAACTAGGCGACCAAGGAAGTAATATACACATACCCGTGAGGAGGGAATGAACGAGTCTAACATTTATAATGGTAATATAACAGAAAATCTGGGGTTGAGAATATTTATATGCAGTGAGAATGTTTATATACATTTATGTCTTCTTTTGTTTTTTATAAAATAAAACTTTTAAAACTGAAGGAAAAATAAGAGCAATTTAAATAAAGAAATCTACAATACTCAGTGCATGCTTTTGTAGTTTTCTTTATTTTCTTTCTGAAAAGTAGAGCCCAAGGATTCTTCTGTAATATAAATCACCATAAATTCCAGCCTACAAGTGCGTGACTAATCTAATTGTAGGCAGAAGGATCGTTTGCTAATGCTCTCGCTAGAGCTCTGTACTAAACGATTTGCTCAGAGAGCAATTGATGCCCCTAGAAAACTTTGAAAAATGTTCTAGTTAGAAACAACTTTGTCCATGTCATATGTTTTCTGTTTTTATCTCCATCATTTTTATTCTTTAGGACATTCGGATGAAAATTTCATCTCTTTTGCTTGAGGGTTCATGTGCTCCTGCTTATTCCTACCTGAAATCATGAGCTCATTGTGACAGTAGAAGATGCCAAATTGGGTGTCACAAAAATCACTGTGCAGAGTCCCCAACCCCCAGCCAGTACTTATATTTTTAAAAAAAAGAAGGAAGAAAGGCCAGTAATCTGTCTACAGGACATGAAACTCATTACTTATAAATGACTGTTAATTATATATTGAGATAAATATAGAATCATCATTACTACAAGCCTTGGAAATAGACAAGCTCTTAAAAATTTATTGATGTCCCTAGATTTGGATGATGTAAAACAATAAATCCCTGGACATGTGTGCAGCCTTTTGAGGTCCTCGAAAAAATTATCATAGAATTGCAAATGCTGAACTGTGAGTATAGCAGTGGCTCCATTCAACTCTGCTTTATCTATTCCAGTTGGAAAAAATTACTGTAAGTAATATAGAAAAGCTGTTGACATGCCACAGTGAGCTGCCCATCGCTGCCTTCCACAGGGAGAATGGCCTGACCCATCACTCTAGCTCCTCACCTACCCAGAAACCCTAACTTTCTGTCTCCAGTACTGTTTTTTTTTTTCCTTTGCTGTAACTTTCTTTTATTTGTTAATAAAAATATTTTCAAACAAACAAAGGTGACTTTCATGCCATATGCTCAAATATGACCAAATATTTGATGGTTTTCCTTAGTTATGAAGAAAAGCTTTTTCAAACTAGAAATTCTCTCTATTAATTGGAAACTGATTCCAAGTAAGATCTAAAGCAAGACTCCCAAAATTGAATAGTGGCCAGTTAGGTAACATAAGTGAGTGATTCAGAAAGGGTAAGGATAGTGGTGAATGGAGAATATGGCCTAATGTAGTGGTTCTCAAAGCATGATCCTGGGGTCTGCAGCATCACCATTACCTGGGAACGTAGAACTATAAATACTTTGGCTCCATCTCAAACCTACTGAATCAGATACTCTGAGGACGAGGTCCATTAATATACCTTTAATTAAAATGGCATATTTCTGGCATATCTTGAACATTCGGAAAATTCAAAAAGCTTTACAAAATGGTCTTCAGGCTCCTCCTGACAACAAGTGACTGGAACCCACAGAACCAAACCCATTGGTTTGGGGCTAACCCTTCAGGGTCAATTAAAGGTGGATTAATGGACCTCCAATACTGCTAAGTCTCAGGTCATCTATACTCAACTTTGGTCTAGCAGAGCCAAAAATAATAAGTGGAGATGATGTGGAAAGAAATTCATACATAGAGCTAAACTAGGAGAAATCTGTAGATTAGGAAAACAGTAAAATTTGAGTTGATTTCATAAGTACATTTGGAATATATTAAACATAGATGCCAGAAGGGTTATCATTGACCAATAAAGAAGCATTATAAAATACTAAATAATAAAAATGAATAAATAATAAAAATTGAATGCAATTTTCCTCTTCATTATAATCTTACTTCATATTGGCTCAGTTTTCTTAGGATCTCAGCTTGCCAGGCCATTTAGAACTATTTCAGTTGTCAAATGTCACTTTCTAGATATTTTTATTTTAAACAGAGAATGGTAAAATTCAAATAGTCTGGGTAAATGTAATTGAAACTATCCGAATTTTGAAGGCCAAAGAGGGACTTTGAGTTTTTTTCTCTCACAAATAATTTCCTATGTTTTTAAAAATATTTTTCATTTACAGTTGGCATTTTAAAAAGTTATCATTGATCAAGCATTCTACAAGTATATATATCAAAGACTTTCAGCTAGATACAGTGGCTCATGCTTGTAATTCGTAATTGTCTGAGCCCAGGAGTTTGAGATTGGCCTGGACAACACAGTGAGACCTTGTCTCTACAAAAAAAAAAAAAAAAAAAAATCAAATTAGCCAGGAGTGGTGGCATGCACCTATAGTCCCAGCCGTTCAGGAGGCTGAAGTGGAGGATTGTCAGAGCCCAAGAGTTTATAATACTGAGTGATATTTCACAAAAACAAAGATTTGAGTATCACATGTTCTCACTTATAAGTGGACCTTGAACAACTACCGTAATACTATAAGAAAAGGATTGACAGTAGCAGAAAACTTAGGGAAGAGGGGGGTGGAGAGGAAAAGTAGTTGACACCTGCCTGGAGAAGTGGGGGGAAACACCTCATCAACAAGAGTACCTGCACAATGAATATTTGTATACCTAACCCTGAATTGTACCCCATAATTTTCAAATAAAAATTTAAAAAACCAAATGTTCATTATAAAGTTACCCTTGTTGCCTCCCTCCCTCCCCTGGCAGTTTCCCTCAACTGTCAATCCCACTCCTCTTCCCCTGGCAGTTTCCCACTACTGCCAATCCCTTTCTTATAGTATTATGATAATTGTTCAAGGTCCACTGATGAGTGAGAACATAAATCATCATTATTAATAACAAAATAGATGTGTCTTTATGGTCGTAACTATGGCAAATTGGGAAAGAGTTACACATTTCTGTTACCACAGTCCCATGATGGAAAATAGGGCCACATTTTTCTTTGCTAGTGAATATATGTTCATTAAAATTTTATTCAAATCTTTCTTGAGCACTTCCATTGTTGCCATTCACCAAAGTAGGCAGAGTACCCCCAAATAAAAAGACTGATTTCTTGAATCTCAGTCAGGTGAGAGACACATACAGAGATATCACTGAAATCCAAAAGAATAAACACAGTAAAAAAGCACAAAAGAGAGAGCAATTAAATCAGTATGAGTGGCTAGAAGAAAGATAAAATGTGATTATTTAATTGGTCCTTATTAAGAGAATGAACTTATGTCATAAAATGGAAAGAAAAAACATTTTGGACTGAGTAAATATTATATACAGATAATTTAAAGCACGGAAAATGTGCTCTATTAAAGGAAAAAGTATATCTCTGATTTTTTTTTATTCTTTTATATTTATTGTTTCTTAAAGCCTGAGTTATTTCCTTGGAAATGTAGGTGACAGATGACTAGAGAATAGATGCATTATGAGAGGATTTAAGTAAATGACATGCTAAAGAAATGTTTTTATTAAATTGTAGTAAGAACATTTAACCTGAGATCTAGTCTTTTAACAAATGCTTAAGTATACAATGTACTATTGTTAACTACAGGCACAATATTTTTCAGCAGATTTCCAGAACTTTTTCATTCTGTATAACTGAAATTTTATACTCAAAGATCAGCAACTCCCCATTTCTCCCTTTTTCTAGCCCCTGATGCTACCATTCTACTCTTTATTCCTTTGAGTTTGACTATTTTAGATGAGTCATATAAGTAGAATCATGAGTACATATTTGTCCTTCAGTGCCTGGCTAATTTCACTTAGCATAATATCCTCTGGGTTCATTTATGTTGTCACATATGGCAGGATTTTCTTCTCATTAATAGGAGAAATAATATTCCATTGCATATATATGCCATATTTTTTAATCCATTCATCTATCAATGGACATTTATGTTGTTCACTTATCTTGGCTGTTGTGAATAATTCTTCAATGAACAAGGAGTGCAGGTACCTCTATGAGATTCTGTTTTCTATTCTGTTGGAGATATGTCTAGAGTGAAATCATATGGTAGTTCTAGAAATTTTCATTCATTTTGAATAGCAAGACCATGGAACCAACCATGCTGTCCATCAAAAGAGGACTGGATTAAAAAATTGTAGTACATATACACAATGGAATACTACGCAGCCATAAAAAAGAACAAAACCATGAATTTCACAGCAACCTGAATGGAATAAGAGTTTATAATACAGATTGATCTCTCACAGAAACAAAGATCTGCGTATCACATGTTCTCACTCATAAGTGGACGTTGAACAACTATCATAATACTGTAAGAAAAGGATTGACAGTGGAGGGAAACAATGGAGGGGGCAGGAAGGTGGGATTAATGGTAGTCAATATCTATCTGGGGATGGGGGTGACACACCTCATCGGCAAGGGTACCTACACAATGCATATTTGTATACCTAACCCTTAACTGTACCCCACAGTTTTAAAATTAAAAAATATGTCTTAAAAAATAAATAAATAAATAAATAAAAAGAAAGTAAAGAGAAAATATAAACTTTTTGAATGAAGGAGTAATTGGATTAGATTTGTGTTTTCAAAAGAAGATGGTAGGCAGTATGAAGGATATCCAAAACACAAAGCAGGAAGACCATCCAAGGTATTTTTATCTATTTATGGCACACTCAAGGCCACCCCAGCATCGACCTGCTGACTCCGATAATCCTTCCGCCTCAGCCTTCCAAGTAGCCATAACTACAGGCACGCACTACCACACCTGGCCCATTTTCTGAATTTTTTTAAAAGTAGAGACAAGGTCTCACCAACTTGCCTAGGCTAGTCTTGAACGCACGGGCTCAGGCAATCCACTGGCCTCGGCCACCCAGAGTGATGGGATTACAGGCTGAGCCACCAAGCCCAGCCAATTTTAACAGGTCAATTAGGAACAATGAAAACCTGAACTAAAGCAATAATAATAGGAAAAAATGATCATGGAATGTTGTTGAATAATGAGAATTAAGAGACGAGGGGAAACTACTTTGAGGGAACTCAGCATTCTAACTGAGCAATGGTGAAATGGTGTCATCATAGATCAGAGAGGCCAGAAAAAATGTGATTTAAGAAAAAATATATAATTAGACAGATTTTATGGCTGTAACACACAATCTATAAAATTCCACACAAAATAGAATCGTATCCTACTTGTTTAAGCCCAATTATTAAGGATGGAATGTCTTCTGCTCCACATAGTAATTGAGGGACCTAGGCTTCTTGTGGTCCAGTCATGCTGTTGGATCCTCAACATCCAGAAAGCAAACAGGGGGGTAGAGAATAGAAGGTAAATTTTAGTTTTATGGGTCAGATCTATACATGGTGTACTTTTTATCAGCACTTTCATATGACAACTCCATCACCTGGTTATACCTAATTGCAAGGAAGACTGGGAAATGTGGTCTGGAGACATAACTAGGAAAAAGAGGGAAATAAAATGATTTGGTGAAAAACTAACCAGTCTTTGATACAGGACATCTAAGTGAAGACATCCAGACAGCGGGTAGACTTCTGGAATTCAAGGAAACCCTGATGAGACATAGATTTAGAATTCATAACTATGCAGCTGGAATAGTGTGGTCAGGGGACAGTTTGTACCATAAGGAAAGAAGATACTACTTTAAAAGTGTCTATTGCACAGGGAATAGATATGAAAATTATCTAATTTTATTATCTGGCAATTCTTCATCCTTGTTCTCTGGGTAATGGTCTTTTGGGGAGTAAAACAGTGTGACCAGATGAAGACACGAATGTGTGAGTGTATGTGTCCCTGATCTCTCTCACTCTCTCTCTCTCTCTCTCTCTCTCTCTCTCTCTCTCTCTCTCTCTCTCTCTGTTAATAGATCAATCAACTCTATCTCTATACTTAAATACTGAATGCCTGGTAAAGATATGACACTATACTAAAGGCTTAGTATCTAGTTGTAAACATAATCCCTGGTGAAGCAAGTGAGAGTGTTACAAACAAATTACTCAATCATTTATATAATTTTAATGTAATAAAAGGAACAAAACAGAAGCACATGATTACATGGGAGTGTAGAGGAACAACTGACTAATCTTTGTGGACAAAGGAGACTTGCGAAAGTGTTTCAAGAGGGTTGCAAAAATGAGTAAGAAACAGCTGATGAGGGGAAAGTGTTAAGACATTCACATAAATGATTATATTACAAAATAAAAAGCTAAAGTGCCTCTAAGGAACATACACATAAAGTGTTTTTGAGTGTCTAGGAGACAGACATGACTTTTAGAGAAAGAGAAGTTTAAATTGAAAACATTGGTCTTTACATGTTTGTCCAATGGCCACTATGGACTGGAAATGGGGTTGGGCTGAGCTTCCAGGGGAGAAAGATGTAAGGCTAAGTGTAGCTATGGGGGTGGGACAAATGGGAAATATTTAGAGAACAATTTTCCTGGAACCTGTGGAGGGTGAAAGAGGTAGGCAACCAATTAGAAATATCATTTGGAAACAGATCCTAGAGGGATGGATTGGCTAAGAAAGACTAAAGAAAATCAACTGGGCCAAGACTAGAAGTCACATCCTGACATAGCTCCTGCCCTGGTGTGCTAGAGTACTCAAGGGGAATCTGCTGGTCTCGATTCACTGGTGGGCACCATCAGTGCTCCTACTGCTGCCTAAATTGGATCAGAAACATATCTTACATGGAAAAAAATTGGGGACTATTTTAATATCCCTCAATAGGTGTAGTGTGTAAGCTGGGTTATTAGTAGTAGCCACGAAGGAAATGAGTGGAACAGATTTGAATCAGAAGAATTAGAAGCAACAGAACCTGTCCCTTTTTCAACACATATTAACTGAACTAATATGAAACAAATGCTTTCAGATGCTGGGGCCAAAGCTCTCTTCTTTTTCTCTTTAATGCTTCAGGAAACAAAAGGATGCCCAAGTTATACAGACTTATGTAGTTCTTCCTTTCCTGCATGGCCTTCTGGAGAGTCGTTCCTGTTGCTGCTCAATTCTTTTTACTCCACATGTCTTATAGTTGTTTTCCTTTTACCAATTTGTCTGAAAATAGCATGCTGCTTTTGTGAGAAGTAAAATAATGTCAAGTACTAAGTACACTGAGGTCCACACGTACATAGCTAGGTACAGCCATGTCACACTATATACATGTTTTCTTGGCCTAACAGACTTTATATTTGCACAAACTGTGAACTGGCAGTTGGTATTTATATACAGCCTGTCCCCCAGGGATGACCCATGGGCATGCAAGTCTTCCAGAGCTGCCAGCCCTCTATGAATGCTGATTGTGTAATGCGTTTTTATAGAAACATATCCTAATGTGTGTTTCAAACTTGGACCTATCTGTCTATGTACGCCTTCATTTGAAATAAAACACAAAGATGTTTAGCTGTGCAAATAGGAAAGGTGCTTCCAAATAGGTTTCAATTTGGGCCATTCTCCATAAATCTCTGATTTGTTTGCTTTCTGTTTTCAAAAGGAAAAAAAAAAGCTATTGGAGTGCTAACATAGGAGAGTTTGTGTTGGTTATTCACAGTGTGAAATGAACATCACTAAATAAAGCAACTGCCAAATAAATGCGTTCTGGTTACAAAGAGAACCCACTATAAGACTAAAATCTTAAATCTAATTAAGGAATTTCCAAATGCCATATCTTTGAAACCTTCCAACAACAAGAAAAAATACATTTCAGCTGGGACTTGTGAATTGCGAGCTTTGGACATAAAAGAAACAGCTTGTTCTAAAGCAGAACTCCAGTAAATTACAAAGGCAGCGTGTTTTTCATAAGCTTATTATGAGGGAACGTTCCTCTGCTAAAACCTTTGGATAGTAATGTCTGAAAGCACTGCTCCCTGCTGGTGGATCCTTCCGTAAGGGGTTGAATAAATATCATGCACATTCTGAAGTCATTGTGTTGCTTTCAATTCAAAATCTGAAATTAAAATGGTTGTTGAAAGTTCTTTGTACGTGACTAACTAGAAAATAAGGGCTCAAAAGATGTAATTTGGCCATAGGTTATCTTCTATACAAGGGTAACTAGCCTCTTGCTGGGTGTACACATTTTCTAAATCTAAGATGGAAATCAGACTGAAGATAGAAAAACAAAGAAGTTTTCTCTGTACTGTTCTAGAAAAAAAGAAGCTTAATATGTTTTCGCATAAACAAAGAACAATTTTTTTTCTCATTCCTCCTTGGATCTATTTTAAAAGGTATAAGGAGAAAAGAAAATTTTGGAATATTCTTTAATATTATAAAATAGGCATGGACAAAAAAGTGAAGAAAATAAGTTTATTTCTTGTCACACTCCTTAGGCTTTGTATCTCTGTACATTTGGACAACTACTAAAAACTGAAATATCTAGATGGGATAAACATTCACCCAGTTGTGCAATATTTGGTCTGCAAAATAATGTCAATATTTGACATGAGTAAGAGGAAAATATACAAATGTCATTATTTCTTTTTCAACTGTACATTTTACCATGTAGTAATAACCTAGGACCCAATGCCCTAAAATTCACTTTTGCAACATTACTTTCCATTTTTGTAGGGGGGCCAGAAATGGGTTTAGGCCTATTATATGAATGGTAATTTAACTCTGCATTTTACTTTGTGTACCTGTGCATAAAATAAAGCCTTAATGCTGTTCAAGTATATGAAGGATTGTGCTCTAAAGACTTCAAATATTTTAGAATAATTTTTATTTGTATATACTCAACTTTAAATTTATTTAAAGAAATATCACTGGAAATAACTTTACCATGTATTGTTGTATTTTACATTTTTAAACTGCTTTATATATGCGATGCTTGACAATTGAAGAATTAGAAAGTCTTTGTTAAGTCTTTGCATTTAGTGAATAGTTGACATGGACATATGTTTGTGTCCATATATTTCATATACATGTTCATATGTGTATGTACACATCTATACACATATGTATATAATTTATATGCACATATATACACCTGTAAATACTTGTAAGCTTATAATAAACACAGACTCATATGAGTGCCTTGTCGAATTCATATGAACAGCAACCAATATGCAAGCTTGGCCATTTTTTCTCTTTTTAAACAAAGAGCCAGTTTTGCCTCTGGCCACAGTGTATGTTCTGTAGAACATACGTCCAACTTCAAAAGGTCCATGTAAGCGATGAGCTTTTAAAGCTAGGCAGAAGGCATATGTCTACATGCCTTCAGGCACAGGGAGGTCAACCAATGAATGCCCTTATGGTCACACAGAAGATGCATCTCTGTGATCAAACTAGCAATGAAGAATCTTGAAGTACCTCATCCTACCTTACTTCTGTTCACACCGTTGAAAGCTAATTGCTTTACAAAAGCTTATGGGCTAAGTAGTTCATGGGGCTAATTTCCAAAGACAGTTAATGCTAGTTACCCTCTACTGATGCTTACTACAGGCCAGACCTCTCACATTACCTATCTGTTTAATTTTCATAATACCATCATGCAATATGTATCATTACCATTCCCATTTATTGATGATTTTAAATCAATTTAATCCTTGTCACACCTCTATGAGATATGTTCTGATATTATCTCCAAATTATAAATTTAAAATACAATGCTTACAGAATAACTTGCCAGGATTATGAAAATAGTGAACAAAACAGGAGTTGGAGCCAAAATTTTTGTGTCTCCAAACTTATTCCTACGTTTTAAAAAATCCGAATAGTTACTATTTATTGAACATTTGGCATGCATTATATGTCTGATACTCATCACACTATGAGGCAGAGATTTTTATTGTCCTCATTTTACAGATGAAGAGAATGACCCATAAAGCACTCTTAAACCCTACGTATTCAGCATCTTCCATAGAATTTGTATATACCTCCCTCATGTGAGTTGGAGACAAAAGCAGAAAGCACACTACAGGGCACAGTTAGAACACATTCCATCAATTTCTGTCTTCTTCCAGGTCACTTTATTTTCTATGAGTGCTACTGGAAATCTGCATCTAAGTAATATTAAACAAGAGACAAGCCCCTCAACAAAAATTGATGGGGAAATCTCAGCTGCAGATCATCTTTCACAATCAACACATGAGCATGTGCATTTTACAATATAAATCTGTGTAGTTCACAACATTGCTCACATCAAGCCAATTTGTCTTGCTGCATGTGAAGATTGTGCATAGCCGTGTCTGTGAAGATGACTGAAACCATAGAGATTGGTGTGCTCTCCTTATCAACTTTACCCTTCAAGGCCCCTCTTCTGTGTGTACAGTGTCTGGAACTTAGTAGCATTCAACCTTTGTGTCTTTCATTGTCTTCAAACCAGGGCTTCCACCATGAATATAACTAAGCATCATCCTAGGAGAATATGTGGAGTACTGTGCTGCTGAACAAAGCAGCTTCCATGTCTGCAAGACTACGCTGTCATCTTTCCAAACCCCATTCACTGGAGACCATCATGCCAGAACTGCTCAGCTATCCTCCACACAGCTTGTGGAGCCTACAGCATTCTCGGCAATGTCTGCGCAGTAGTGCTCCAGTCATTCACCGGCTTTTCACCAGACAGTGGAGCTGCATAGTCAGGATTTTGGCTGGTTTCACAGTCTTGCCATGGCCAAGGCCTGGGGCTTTCCCAGAGCTGTGTCCTATAGTCAAGCGCCGTAGGCACATCACTTGGGGCTCTGTAGCTACAGCTGGAGTCTAATGCTGTCCACTGCACTACTTTCAGAGAGGACACACACTTACTTTTAGCAAGAGAGCAGTCTACACTAGTAATGTCTGGCTTGGCTTCACCCACCAGTCCCTGAAATAGGAAAATGTCGATTGGCCACTTGATGTATTAAAGCTAGACTCCAGGAAAATTCCCACTTTTAGTGACTTTACCTGCCCGGAGGAAGCTGCCTGCTGTGATTCTTAAATTCTCAATTGTCTTGTTGACTAACTTCCCAAATTTAATCAGTTATTACCAAGGACCTGATTAGAAGTGCACGATTCCTCTTCTCTTGCTTTAACACACACACTACTCCAACTGCACAAAATAAAATAAGCTATGCCTGATTTTTCTTTGGCTACACTGATAATTTGTTCATGATCCCTGATACCATTTGTCCAGTGTATGGAAATATATGTAAAAATTCCTCATTCAAAAAAGTGAGTCTGAAATGATGCGGTGTGTGCATATGTGCGTTTCACTTTTCTGTGTAACCATATATCAACAGCCTCCATTATCTAGTGACCTACTGGAGCAGATTTCTGCATCCTCCAGCCCAGTCTCACCCCTTTGAGACTGCCAGAAAATGAAACAAAGAGGTGGAATTACCTCCCATTATATCTTCTTCCAAATTCTAGAAGCTGGAGTTCCCGCCAGCCCATTTTTTTCCTTAATAAGTATTTACACTTTAAAAACAAAACAAGGCAAATCTTAAAATCTCATTCTGTGACATACAATAGAACATCATTTTAAGAGCTGTGGTATCTGTGAAAACGAATCTGCCTTTCTTCTCATTCTGTGACTCAACAGAGAGCAACAAAAGGAGAGGGAATAATGTTATGAGTACCAATTCCTCTTTCTGTGAAACCCTAAACAAATAAGGAAAAGAAAAAGCCACAATAGAATAAATAGTAAAAATGTGACATCTTGTGTACTCTTGAGCCTAGATTGGGTTGGATACCACTCTTCTAAGTGATTAAATTCATTCTTTGAATAAACACATATTCGGTATCCACTCTGCTCCTGACTTGCTAGGCTCATGATGGGAAAAGAAGGTACATATACGGTTCCTGCATTTAAAGACCTCAAAGTCTAAGAAGAAGATAGGCAGGGAGAAAATATATAGCTCCCATTTGCTGAGTTCTTATAGTATAACGGATATTAAACTTAACATCTATTGTCGAATTAAATTCTCACAAGCATCTGCACAACAGATAGACCTACCCTCATTTAGAGATAAGAAAACTGAGGTTCAGAAAGTATGTTTTATATGACATCTGTTCATGGTCACTTGGTCAAAAAGTAGCAGCACCTAGGCTCATCCCCAGGTCTGTCCAGCTCCAGGCTCATACCTGTCCTGATGCACCAGAAGGGCAGTGACAGAAGAATGTGTGTTTCTACAGGAATACAACTTGATCTTTAGGATGGTCTTTTCTTTATAGTTGCTATGCCCATTACATTTCTCCAAGAAAACTGAGTTGACTAAGCCTTCCCTCTAGCACTTCCTAGGAAAAACTTCAGGACAAAGTCCTTTATGTAAACTCAAGCAAATAATCAATAGCTCTTCCAGGCTCTACCACTAACAGAGAGAAGAGTAGGTGTAGCTAGCTGGTCACGAAGTAAAGAAAGTTCCCTCCCACCATGCTTCACACTCTTCCTTCCCAACTTGGGCCTAAAAGAATGGCTCCCGCAAGAAGGATGGCGAAGTTATGCTACCACAAACCAAGGAACACGTGGGCAACAAGGCAAGACCGCATCTATACAGATATTTAAAGATTGACTGGGCTTGGTGGTATGCGTCTTTTGTCCCAGCTATTTGGGAGGTTGAGGCAGGAGGATTGTTTGGGCCCAGGAGTTTGGTAAGCCATGTGGTGAGCTACGATTGTGCCACCGCACTCCAGTCTTGTTTCCCCACCTGTCCCTCCCAACCGAAAAAAAAAAAAAGAAGAAGAAGAAGCAGGAAGAGGCAAGGGTGGATCCTACCCTAGAAGTTTTGGAGGGCGTATGATCTTGTCTATACCTTGATTTCAGACTTCCAGGCTCCACACTGCATGAGAATAAACTTCTGTTGTTTTAAGCAAAAAAAGAAGAGTTGTTTTTTGCCATCAGTGTGATAGTGACGTCAGAATATACCATCACACTTACAAAGGCCTTCCTGGGGTGGGCTTCAAAAAGCTTGTCCCTCAGGTACTCTAAGAGATCTGGAAACTCACCATGATAAAGGTGGGAACTCCAGGTGTGCACACTGATACCAGTCTCAGCAAAGCTGTCTGGGCCAGAGAAACAAGAGATGTACTATGTACTGTATCCATGTGTCATTGCCCAGAAAATGTAGTGAGGATGAATATTTGCTAAACAAACTCTAAACATTGGTTACCTACATGCTTGTCATCACTTTCAAAAATCTACAATCAGTGTAAATGAGAATTAATCATTGATTGTTAAAGTTATAAAACTGCAAAAAAAAAAGTAGTCAAGGGAACATCCATTTAGCACTGAACACCTGACACATAGGAGGTAAACAGTAAGCAGTTTTTGGTACTGAAAATCAACATGGCCAGGTGGAATTGGGTGTGATGAGGGCATATCAAAAACTAGAACTACCCTTTATTTCTGTGATAGGCAGGGCACAGTCTAGGCTATGTGGTGCATAAAATACCTAAGACTCCTAGAGCAGCAGCAGCAGTTGAACTTCAAAAATAAAAAGTGGAAAAAGAATAAAAATAGGTGCCGACCCAGGTAATTTGTATCTGGGTCCTACCTCATATATACACATGAAGCCAACTTGGCTATTTCACATAACAATCTTTCTTTGATCTGGGCCCTGAAAACAGTCAGGAAATTATGGTCCCTTTTTCTGTTTTGTATATTCATAGAAAATATCTGGATGCTAACTTGTTCGGCTACAGTTACCTTCTGTGTAATTTTGTTTTCATCACTATCACTTGTAAATTAAGTGAATACAACACAGAAAAGAGAAAAAGGAAAGAAGGAAGGAAGGAAGGAAGGAAGGAAGGAAGGAAGGAAGGAAGGAAGGAAGGAAAGATAGAAGGAAGAAAGAGAAAGAGAGAGAGAAAGAGACAAAGAAAGAACGCTTGCCATTATAATTCTCAATAGGACATCCAACATTTTCCTTTGTATAGGGCAAAATAAACCAAGTTTATTCATTTATGAACAAACTTAGGGATCAAAATTTTAACTCTCTCCCCTATCTTTTAACACTTGAATCACCAAGGGGTACATGATTTCAATCAACTTGGTCTGTTTTTCTACCTGTGAAATGCAGGAAAGTTATTTTGGAAAAAAATTAATGTGATCATGTTTTTTAGAAAGTATCTAAATTGCTACTTAAAAAGCAAAGGTAACAGATGGAGCATAGGATCCTAAAACTATCTTCCATTTAAATAAATTAAAGAGCAATGAGAAATGGATCTTAGGTTAAATTTGTGACTTGAAGAAAAAAACAGATTATGGGCAAACCAACAATGAGCACTGTTTTGTCTCACTTTTCAGATCATTTGAAATAGCCATAGATCATAAAATAATATATTGCTATTTTAAAGAAGGATTTTTTTTCTGGTTCAGATAAGTATTAAAGGGTTCAATGTAATTTTTGTCTCAGATGCCATCTTTTCAGGAATAATCATTTGGGAAGCAGAGGGATTCCAAAGAAAAAAACTTTTGTATCCTCAAACTCTAATTAAATAACTAATTACCAATAGATGATGGTAAAGGACATTGCCAACACCAAGAGCTATATAAAATCTTAATAAAATGGAACTCCAGTGTCCCACTAAATGCATTCCTGAAAACTGCCACTATCTTCCCTTTTATAAAAAGGAAGTAAGTAGAAAAAGAAGACAATAAAAGGGAGTACTCTATATAGTCTTGCCCAGAATTTCTTTATATTTCTTAAATTGAAAAATAGAAACACTAGTTCTCACCAGTGCCTAGGATTGGTAAAATCACGGTTAGACAGTTCTAAATTTCTGAGTTGCAGATGATATTTATTATAATGCACACCAGTGAAAGTCCAAGTCTTGTTTGCAGATGGTCTAAAAGCTTTGATAGTTTTGAATTCAGCCTCCCTTGGCAAATAATTTTATGCCAACTGGGGTGAATATAAAACTGTGGATGTCAGAAGTCATAGCAGCTAAAGGGACAACTTTCTATTTTTATCAATAAGTCATACCTACATTACTTTGGTACCTACTGCTTAAAAGAAGAAGCAGCTAGCCAGGCTCGGTGGCTCAGCCTGTAATCCTGCGCCCTTGGGAGGCTGAGGTGAATGGATTGCCTGAGCCCACAAGTTCGAGACCCGCCTGGGCAGCGAGGCCTCATCTCTACAATAAATCAAAAAATCAGCCAGGCGTGGTAGCGCATGCCTGTAATTCCAGCTACTTGGAAGGTTGAGGCGGAAGGATCGCCAGAGCCTAGCAGGTCGAGGTTGTGGTGGCCGGAAGCAGCCACTGCACTCCAGTCTGGGCGAAGTTTGAGACTCCAACTCAAAAAAAAAAAAAAAAAAGAAGAAGCAGCTAAAAGCCATCAATGATAGATGATAGATAGATAGATAGATAGATAGATAGATAGATAGATAGATAGATAGATATAGTTGGTGGGGGAGACAGTGTCTTTTTTTGGTTTGTGTTTTAGCAACCCAGAGCTAAAATCAAATGAGAAAGCAATTCAGTTAAGACTGTTGAGGATTACTCTGGTGAGTACTAAATACAATACATGTGGTTCTTGCCATGAACACAAGTGATTTATATTGATTTTTTCAGCAGCTCCAAAGAATAATGAACTCTTCTCAGTGTCATGTGGACTTTTCTGTTGCTATTTATTTTACATAGGTCTTCACATGTTCTGCTGTGTCTGGCAATATGTGTTGATGGATTGATTGATTTATCTTGTTTTCCAGTTTGTAATGACAGCTTTCAAATTAAGATACAGTTTTAAAAGGTGGCAAATAAATGGATAAGAAAAATCCAGTAGACAGAAATGATATTATTCAAGATCCCAGCATGAAAAGCCCTCCCTGAGCAGTTCTGCAAAACCAATATGAATAAGCTTTAAAATATCCTCACATCCTATTTCACCTGGGCTAAAATGTAATTTAATGGAATGATTCCATAAGTGGAATGACCTGAATATTCCCAACTGGCATCCATGAAAAGTAAAAATCTCCATAGAGTTTCAACTAAAATGCCATCAGATAATTAGAGTGAATACTCGCTGGCTGAATACATACTCAATGGTTGTTAGTGGAAAGTTGTTTTTACTAATTTTTTTCCCATTAGACATAAAGAGCTCTTTTTTTCCTTTTATATATATTTTTTGGAGTGGTTTTAACTATAACACAGGCTTCTGGTAAAATGCAAGGCATACAGCAAGGGAAAACATCTCTAGAGTGCCCTGGTGAAGAATGTGTACTTAATTTCGCAGTGGAATCCTGAGAAGTAATTTTTGGGAGAGTATAAAAATAATAATTAATTAGTTAATTAATTGATAAAGTGAAACCCAGGGGGAAACCTCTAGTTAACTTTTCATGTCACTTTGGTGGTGATCTAGTTTAAGATTAAAAGATCAAAGCACTGTGATGCTTCTGTTTTCCATTGCCTGTCGCTTCTTGGCACCTCCTGTTCACCTCAAGCTTTCTATAAGCCTCTTTCATGGCTGACTCCTGCGATTTCACCATTTTGTCTCAGCAGTCCTGTCCCTCTTCCTTTTTCCACATGTACCTTCTTTGTAATACAAATCTGTTTTGTTCATATTTGCATTAGGTGTTATCCTATTCTAACACCGTCCATGGGATTCTCCCCCTTTTTTTGTCACTTATAGTTCTTGAAGAGCATTTTTTTCATACTCCAGAGGATAATCTATCACATGCATTACTTCTAACAGATAAGAATTTTAAATCTTTCCTTATTGTTTGTCTTAATTTTACTTGTAGTTGGTCCTCACAGCTCTAGAAGCAATCTCTTGTGTTTTCAGTTATGCAGATGTCTGTAATGAAAGGAAACACTTGGGAGCACCACAGAGAAAACACAGCTATTCTACCATAACCAGAGCCACAAAGTTAAATGATCAAACAAATAAAATAAAATACACACTAGTAAGCAAATTTAAAGAAGTGAAAGCCTTGTGTTGTAATTCAAAAGAATTAATCAGATGAGGCATTTACAAGGCCATGACATACATAAGCATAAGTACTAAAGTGGTCCCCATAACATTCATGCTCTGAAGCAACTTGCACATTTCCTCTTTGCTAATATGCTTCAGCCTGGAGTAACTTCTTATGATGTGGGTAAGAGTTCTAACAACCTTTTTATCTTTACATGTTGGTGAGTGTTACATTAAACAAGAAGAATGCCACTTATTAAGTGAATGGACAAGAATGATACTATGGTGAAGAGTTACACAAAATATTTTCAGCTTCCAAAACCCAATTAAAAGGGATTGATTCATGCGATTGTCATCACAAAGGCTTTAGAAATTTATTCACTTTTCTTGTGTTGTAGACTAGATAAAACGCAGTTACTGACTGAGTCACTTTCAAAACTCAGATCTAGCGCTTTGGCTTTGCAATGTCTCCCATCTGGCCATCATCATTTGGTATCTAAAACTTTCTAATCTAACATATTATTACCCTTTTCTACATATTATTTTCAAATAATAAAACATATAGCTCTATTATTTTAGAGACCAAATATTTGGACAATTTGGTAAACTTACTCTTCCACATGTATCCTTCCAAAATTATTATTCTTTTTTTTTTTTTTGAGTTGGAGTCTCACTCTGTCGCCCAGACTGGAGTGCAGTGGCCCCTCCCAGCCACTGCAGCCTCGACCTGCTGGGCTCCAGCGATCCTTCCACCTCAGCCTTCCAAGTAGCCAGAATTACAGGCATGCGCTACCACGCCCGGCTGATTTTTTGTAGAGAAGAGGTCTCACTGCCCAGGCGGGTCTCAAACCCACGGGCTCAGGCAATCCACTCCCCTCAGCCTCCCAAAGGCGCGGGATTACAGGCTGAGCCAAGCCCAGCCAAAATTATTATTCTTTAAGGTGGTCTGTGAGCACACAAGTTAGTTTTCTTGAAATTTCTGAATTACAAACACATTTGATGTTTCTCTTTGGGATTTCTTTGTTTGTTGTCATAATACCAAAGAAAATTATTTGAGAATCAAACAGTGTTTAGGTAGAATTATGAACGTGTATGAATAAAAACAGTTACTCCTATTTATTGGATGTACTGGTCTATTGCATTAGATATAAAGAGTTTTTTCATATTTTTTTTCAGAATAATTTTCTTAGTAATACAAACCTGTTTGTTGTTCATATTTGCATTATGGATTCTCCCACTTTAAAAATAATCACCACATCACATCTACTACAAGTAATAATACCTAGACCATTAATTAGGTCTGAATACCTTTTAGATATTTTGAAACCACAAATATCTAAAAATAAATTTGGAAATAACTAAGATTTTTAAATCATGTTTAAAATTATACAATTTTAAAGGGCATTTTAAAAATATACTCTCATGAAAATTGAAATTATTTGAACTCACTAATACCAAACATTTGGTGCTCAGAAATATTTGAGGGGTAACAATCTAAACAGTGCTTCTAGCTATTAATACATTAACATTATTGTTGCATCTTAAATATGTTTATCAAAATAAAATTTCTAATCCAAAAAATCAACACTAACATTGCCTTTGAGAGACATAACTACACTTCTAGGCATACTTACATAATGTGGCCATAGTAATTACTTTTCTATTCAATTAAAAGCCAATTAGGGCCCTAAACCATAAACCAAGTGCATATCCTGCCTACAAAAAAGTATTTGCATCTAACTGGTGAATAAATCAGTGGGTTCTTTAATCTACATGGATGTGAGCCATCAACATGCAATGTAATGAGAAAAAGGACTTTCTTTGTAGTTGGTTTATTTTCTGGTGAAGCAATAATAGCTTTTGGTCAAAAGAAGACCTAGGGTGAATTTGTGAAATTGATATCATCGCCCACAGGCCCAGTTTGAGTTTAAGGGACCTTGTGAGTGAACGTGTATATTTCCATTTCTCTGTGGTGATTCTTAACAGATTTGTGTGTAGGTGATTTTTCTCTCATCAATAGATAGGAAGTAAGTGAAACATAGAGGAAATATATTTGTCTCTACTAAAAAGACAGTGTTTGCTTTGAGTAAAGCTTTCCTTTGGTAAGAAATTTAGTCTTAGGAAGAACTCCCAACTTTCTACACATCTATTCTTTAAGAAATTTATAAGGCACTTTCCATATAACTTATATATTTAATACGTAAGTTATGTATGTTTAGTTAATAATTTGATAAAGAAATAAAAAATTCAATGTGGTTACATTACTTGTTTGTTAAATGAGTGACATACCATACAATTTAAACTGCTGTGAGGTTGAAATGAAGAACAATATATAATATATAAAGTGCATAGCTCAACCCCTGACATGTTTAAAGTTCTTTTAAAAAATATCTGTTACCCTAAGATCAAATGGCTACTGGGAAGTTGTATGTAATTTTGGTCAAGGGGGCCTGCTTAAATGTGAAACTCAGTGGGTTGAGGTCATATCCCAACTCTGTCCCTTATTATTTATAACCTTGAGCAAGACAACAGCCTCTCCATGGTTTGGTTTCCTCATTTGTAGATGGAAGTTATAGCTTGATCTCCCTCATTAAGCTGTTTGAGGATTAAATGAAATAACACACAGAAAGCATATTACTGGGCACATAAGAAGGATTCGTTGGGGTACACATGGACATGTCATGTAAAGCACTTAATTGTTCTACTTTATTTGTCTTCATTTAAACATATAATCACAGACATAATGCTAAAACAAGATTTTCTGAAAACAATTGTTGTCAATGACATATAATTCAGTATAATAACAGCACTTTATCAAGAAGAATAGTAACACAGTTCAACATAAGGAAGCTATGGAAGTAATACGACACTATTTTATAGTGGATGCACCACACACAGGGCCCATATTTTAATTCAAAAAATGTCTTTGCATTTTTTTCAGATTATAAAAAATGTTCCAGAGACCATGTATAAAAAGTCAATTTTAAATGTGTTCCAGTAATTACCCAGGCAATCTCAAATTGTTATGATTGATTAAATAATTGGTTGCAGCCTGCCAACTGTACCTTTCTTAATTACAAAATACAGTTTCAGTTTTGTGCTTTCCAAACGAAGGTTTACAAAAGCTAAGAGAACTCTTCTGCTCAGTCTCTGATTATAACAGCAGTGCCACTTTTTCAGGTCCTATCAGATTGGGTTTGGATGATAATTACTTGGGAAGTGTTTGATCTCAATGATGAATACATGATTAGTTTTTCATGAAATCAGTCAACCACACTGCACAGCACTGCTCATGTGAGACCTTGTTGATTTAGCTGTTAGAAAGCACACATCTTTCCTCGGTTCAGAAACAGGACATCAGTCTTTGGGGAAAAGAGGGTGAAAAAAGGGCAAGTTTATAGGTAATGATTTTGCAGAGTCAGATATTTAAGATTTGCTAATTTTCTTCTCAATTGTACTCATCTTTTACCTTGTTGTCATGCCTACCATATGACCACAGATTCCATCTCAGCTGTGTAATATATATATATTTTTTTTTAAAGAAGGCTTTATGACACCATTGTTATCTCCCAACCCCTTAGAGGTTTTTGCTCTGATGAATAATATTTTATATGTGAAATGTTTATGTGATTTTTCACAGAGTGATAACCCCACTACCGCTTAACTTTGATGCATTGCAATCACTGGTTTTCTTCACTAAAGTGCTTTTACACACCCCTCCCATAAATTGACTTAAGAGTTAGAAATGGAACATTCAACAAGACTTGGATACTCAATGGAAAATTGTCTAGGAGAGTATTTTATGTTAGGTTTACAAAATAATGTATACACACATACACTTTTTTTCTAAAAGGCCTCGTTTGAGAGTGCTGTGTTTCTTTGTTGATTTGTGTCTATGTATACCTGTGTGTTTTTCTAGGATATAAGCTGTTTCTCTAAGAGTCAATATAACTTGCATTTTCTTAAATTTCAAGTGATCATTCTTAGAGATCAGATAAAAGTCAGTCTTTATGCAGCATGCAATTGTTTAAAGCGGTAGAAGGATTGAACTTTGAAAGAAAAAGAAAATAAATTCTGTTTATTTCCTATATTTGTCTGATGTTACTGACATAAAAAAAGTCCTAAAATAAGAATTCTTTAGATTATTTTTAAGGAAAAATGCTTTATAAATCTAAAGCTTCAAATCTTTAACTTCATTTTTGTAATTAAAAAGTCACTTTGAAGGACGATACCATATATTTCTATTTAACTTGGATTATCCACTGTCAAAAAAAATCCTCATCACACTGATAATAATATTTTGGCCAAGATACTTTAAATACTCTGTCTAATTTTTTTGTGAGTAAGGGAGGTAGAGGTTTAGTAAACTTATTTAAATATTTTGAAATCTAAACTAGTTTCATTAAATAACTGAGACAATGGAATATTTTTGACCAGGTTTTCTCAACCTGGAAACTCTTGGTATTTTGGATAAGATTATGATAATTATTTGTTGTGTGGGGCTGTCCTGTGCATTTTTAACAAGCAGCTTCCCAGGCCTCTACCCACTAGATGCCAGTAGTACCCTCACCTCAGTCCTAGCAATCATAAATGTCTCCAGATGTTGATAAACGTCTTCTAGGGTCAAACTGCCCCTGACTGAGAATGACTATTTTAAGCAAAAAAACTGAGAGAGATGGGCTTAAGTTATCCAAATAATTTTCTTTACTTTTACTTTATTTTTCTTAATGAGGAGTAGTGGTGAAGAATGCTACAGAAATCAGTCATTAGTGCATGTTAATGAGTCATATTTTTCCAGCAGATTAAGAACAGACTCTGAATAATATGCAAATGCCAATGGCCAGTTACTGCCACAACCTCTCTTCATTTATAATAAGGCAGTTCTACAGACAAAACTTAGCATTTTGAATAAAAAGAATTGGAAAAATATAAGTTAAAAAAGCATAGGAATTAAAAGAGTAGACAGTTCATTTTTATCATAGTCCTGAATAAGATTAATAATTCTAATATTAAAATGAAGTCATTTGTTGATATCAACTTTCTAAACAGATTCTTATTGCACTAGGAAAAGGTATGATGCCTTTACAACATAGTGATTATGGCCAAATGTATAGAATAGCAAAAACTCTGATGTAATTGAAGAAAGATTGTCCCAATGCTGTAAAATCTTCATTGACTCTGACTTAGCTATTATCTCATTAATCTTTTCCAAAGGAAAAACACAGTTAGCTGACAACACAAACCAACAAATAAAAAAACATACAGTGCAGTACAATTTCTATCATTTGGAACTAAGGAAAGCATTTCAGTATTGAGTAGCAATGACTCTGGTAACAACACAAATGCCACTGATTTGGAGTACTAAATGTTAGGACATGGCAGACTTATATTAGTGTGATAAGCTCAAACATTTACTTCACATTTTGAAAACATGTAGCTAACTCTAGACCATTAGAAGTACCTGGGCTTGTTTTCTCCTCCAATAGAGCCACATGGTTTTAAAAAGGAACCTACAGTATGTATTTAAGTCTAATATGAAACAAATGCAACCATGATGAGGAAGTACTTATTACCATTACCAAAGATATGCCTTGGCTATCAATGCAATTATTTATGATGTTGACATCATTGGCTTAAAGAAGTTTTTCTAAAAATAAATAAAATGAAAGAGCAAAGTTTTCCAATGGCCTACTCTGGTATTTCTTCAAGATCTCCAAATCAGTCTGTTGGACAGCTGAGAGAATGATTGAATAATAGTTAAAACTACTAACATAAAATGAGTTTTACAGTGTACCAAGCAGTGCTATAAACTCTTTATACCTATCATCTAATTTAATCTTAAACAACTCTATGAGGCATGTACTTCATTATTATCCTTACTTGTAGATGAAGAACCTGCAGTGAAGAGATTAAGCAATGTTTCTTTTAGTCAACTAAAAATGCAACTGGGATTTGAAAAAGAGGAGCTTCTCCAGAATTTGCTCTTTTAACCAGTAGTTTACATATTTCTTAATGTGTGTTTTGTATTGGTGTATATGGATTAGCTTTCTTTTTGTTAACCTGTCTGTTATAAAGTGATTACTTAAGTCATGACTTTGCTGAACTGAGACCCAGAAAGATCAAGTAATCTGCTTAGATCAAATAACTAAAACAGAGCAAGTTGATTATGGACACAATTTATAATTCTTTACTCATAACTAGAATGCCACTGATCTACACTTTGGACAAGAATATGCATCTGTGTTATTCTTCCAAGTGGTTGGAATGGTTTTATTTTGATCCATACCCACTTCTTCCTGGATCCTGCTCGTCTCTGAGAGTGCACTTTGTGAATTGGCACCCATAATGGGGTTGGAGCGAACTTATGGCCTGGAAACACAGTAAAGCTGACTGGTCTATACATAACCAACTACTGTCTTAGCCTTGTTAACCATAATGGCTAAAGTAACTGGCTGCAGAGAAGTGAAAGTATACTAAAATAGGGAACTAGAAAAAAAAGTAGTGTAGAATGACAGCACACCTTCTTCTTTTGCTGGGTGACTTTTTTTCTTGGTTACTACTCACAAACTGTAATGGAATTCTGATTTCTAACTAGATTCTTAGGGAGTAACTCCAGGTCTTAAAGAATTGCCAACATGACACTGAAATCAAGAAAAAAGATAAAAGCCACCAAGTCTTCTAGTATCAGTATGTCCCAGGAATGAATACCAGCAAAACTAGCAGTATGACAGCCCACTCCCATGTGACAAGAATTTACTGCTAAGCTAAATGCTCCTTCTCATCACATATGTTGAAAAACTTTGTGGACAAAACTGTATTTCTTTAGTTTGGCTCACATTTAAATGAAGTGCTTTGGAATGACAGATGGATTCATTGCTTAGGGTAAGGAGGCAGCAGCTCGGAGCACCATGACTGGAGGGCTGGGGCTGTAACTACTTTTGCCACGAGATGTTCCCCTCGGGCATTGCAGATCATTTCTGCACAAGGAGTTGCCTTGGGTGGTAGGCTAATAGGACTAACACCAGGGTTCCCATGCCACTGTACATGTAAGTCAGTCACTGGAGACAGATGTATTAATAGAAACAATAAGGAGGGCAACAATAAGGAGTTCGAGAACCAGAAGAAAAAGTATGTTGGCAATAATTTGAGGACTCCAATGCAGACCAGGGAAAGAAAGATTTGTCTTTAAATAAGAAAAATCAGGCTTTCCGTATTTATGAGGCCATTCAGAGTAAAGTCACCTTTCTTTTTTTTTTTGAGTTGGAGTCTCACTCTGTCGCCCAGACTGGAGTGCAGTGGCACACTTCCAGCCACCGCAGCCTCAACTTGCTGGGCTCCGGCGATCCTTCTGCCTCAGCCTTCCAAGTAGCTGGAACTACAGGCGTGCACTACCACGCCCAGCTAATTTTTGATTTATTGTAGAGATGAGGTCTCACCAAGTTGCCCAGGCGGGTCTCGAACTCGCAGGCTCAGGCAATCCACTCACCTCAGCCTCCCAAAGTGCAGAATTACAGGCTGAGCCACCGAGTCCGGCTTCACCTTTCTATAGGAATTTTAAATGTTTACAGCCATAGGGGATGAACACAGATCTCTGAATCAAGGGCAGGTATGAAATATAAGAATTGCTTAAGTAGCCAAAAAAATACAAGAAATGTTTTAAATTTATTTATTTATTTATTTATTTATTATAAAGATGGAGGGTACAATTCAGGGCTAGGTATACAAACATTGATCATGCAGGTACCCTTGTTGATGAGACATGCCCCTCCCTCCCCTAGCAGCTGCCCCCAACTGCCAGTCCTATCCCCCCTTCCCCTGACAGTTTTCTGCTACTGCCAATCACCTTCCCACAGCATTATAATTGTTCAAGGTCACCTAATAAGTGAGAACATATAGAACTCAGTTCTTTGTTTCTGTGATAAATCACTGAGTATGATCGATTTCAAATCCATCCACTTTGCTGCAAAGTCCATATATTTGTCCTTCTTTATGGCTGCATAATATTCCATTGTGTATATGTACCACATTTTTTTTATCGATGGGCAACATGGTTGGTTCCATGTTTTTGCTATTGTGAATAGAGCTGCAACAAACATACATGTGCAGGTATCTTTTTTATAGAATGATTTGAGTTCCTCCAGGTATATTCCCAATAGGGGAATTGCTGGGTCATATGGAAGGCCAATTTCTAGTTCCTTCAGAAATCACCACACTGTCTTCCAATGAGGTTGTGTTAGTCTGCATTCCCACCAACAGTGTAGAAGTGTTCCTTTTTCTCCATATCCTCGCCAGCATCTGTTGTTGTTTGTTTTATTAAGATGGCCATTCTTATAGGGGTTAGTTGGTATCTCAATGTGGTTTTGATTTGCGTTTCTCTGATGATGAGTGAGGTTGAGCACTTTTTCATGTGTCTGTTGGCCGCCTGTGTATCTTCTTTTGAGAAGTGTCTATTCATGTCTTTTACTTTTTAAAGGGTCTGTTTGGTTTTTTTCCTTTCAGCGGGTTTGAGTTCCTTGTAGATCCTAGATGTTAGGCCTTTGTCAGATATACAGTTGGCAAATAATTTTTCCCATTCTGTGAGCTGTCTCCCTGCTCTCTTCATGGTTTCTTTGGCTTTGCAGAAACTTGTCAGTTTAATGAGATCCCACTTGTCTATCTTATGTCTTATGACCTGGGCACTTCGGGTTTTGGTCAGGAATTGGTTGCCGGTTCCAACTTCTATAAGAGTGTTTCCTGCATTTTCTAAGGTTCTTACAGTTTGAGGTTTTATGTTTAGGTCTTTGATCCATTTAGAGTTACTTTTTGTGTATGGGGATAGGTAGGGGTCCTGATTCAATCTTCTGCATGTAAGCATCCTTCTGAGCCAGCCATGATTCACTTAAGGTGCTACTTCTGACTATTAAGAAAATAGGACTAAAATTACAGTACATAAAATAATCTTCACATAATAAAAGGATGGGGAGGTCTCTTCAAGCTGTGTGAGAATGGCAGAGACAGAATCAGTAGATCAAAGAAAAGTCAAAACCAGAGAGAGAATCAGCTTCTATGAAAGGTAACATGGTGACTAAGGATTATGTCAACCATTTACAGTAAAATCTCCTTTTTTTTTGAAACATAGGAAAACTAAGAGTTTTAATTAGCTGAGTTTTAGATTGTCTTTTTTTAATTGAAGAACTCCATAAAAATCACCTTGAATTTTATCTTGTTTTAAATAAAACAATTTTGGAGTAATGGTGTCTTAACACATTATTTCACAATGTAATCAAAGTTCCCCCAAAATACTTTACCCAGCTTCATTTCTTCATGCATTGTGAATTGCCTATGATGTATCATTCTACAGGGTTATTGGTCTTCATGGGACTGCCTTATTTTCTGAGGGAAAGACTTCCCTTACAACAGGAGAATAGTGACTCAGAATAGAATTTGATGAAGCTGAGGAACATTTCCTTTCTTTTCCTGACCTGACCAAACATTAACCATAGCTGTTTAAAAAAATTATTCACAGTATTTAGGAACAAATTATTGCCAAAAGTTCTGTGCTTCAGAAAGAAACAATGCTCCTATCATGGAACTTGTTATTTTTACTTTCTTTTCAAAGCCCATGTGGCCCAGTGACTGACAGGAGAGTCTTGTCCAAGGTCTGGGTCTTGAGGAGAGACCTGAACAAAGTTTCAGCAGATGAACTACTCAGAAGTAACCATAGGGACCCTCTTAGAGAACCACCACTAACAACTGCCAACACCAGTTCAGACAGGTTACATTTGAGGAAAAGATACCATTATGTTGCCTGAAGAATTCTATATGCTAGTTAAGTGTTCATTTTAATAATCATTCTTGCTTAAGAGTAGAGTGACAGTAAAGTTGTAATTACGTTAATTAGAAAATAAGCAATAAAAAATAAAAATCTAGGTATCTGTGAGACCTGAGCAGTTCAAAACAATAGACGCGCATGACTATCCAACCACTTGGAATGTGACTACTCCAAAATGATCAAATGCACATCAAATTGCAAAGACTTGGAGAGAGGGAAGGTGGCAGCAGAGCCAGTAGAACTACGTGAGTCCCTGTGTAAGCGAGGGTATGGACAATTTTGCATATGTGTCTATGAGTAAGTGGGCGTGTGAGTGGGGACTCAGGAGCAAATGGCCAGGGTTCTCCTGGTGAAGCTGCTAGTGCTGCAGGTGCTGTGCTTGGTTTCTATCACTTCCCAGAGCACAGAAGACAAGTGCTATCTTTTAAAATAAGCAAAGCCCTTCCTGGGAAGAAGTTGCCAGGAATGACTGTTTCTTCCAGGCTCTGCCTCACCACCACAGCAGCTGGCTGGACATTGGCAATAGGAGCTGTGGAGAGAACGCAGGAAGGGAACCAGAAGCAGAGTACCACTAGATTTACAAAACAGGCACTCTGCCACTATTTTGAAAACGGGGCAGGGAAATACTCCAGCTTGCTCACCACAGTGCAACAGACCAGATCTCTGTGACCAGTGGGCTAACTACTCAGGGGTTGAGTGTGATACAGAGGGAATATCCTGAAAGCATAAACTTCAGAGAGACAAGATTAGTGCTGAGTCTCAGGTTCCCCACCCCTACCTGGATTCAGCCGTGGGGCAAAGGGTGTGAAAAGAAAAGGACAAGGAAGACCCCCCAGAGAAATCAGTGGTGGGTCTGGGGCTGACCCAACCCCCTCCTCCGTGGCAATTCTCTGAACATCAGACCCACACTGCTGGGGCACAACTGAGAGGGATAAACCCAGGAGGAACCTGGACAGCAGTCACAACAGGAGAACTCCATTCCAGGATAAGCCTGGCTGGGGCACCCCCACCAGTACCTGGAGGAGACAATCCTGCACCTCCCCATGGGAGGGAATCCCCCTGACCAGATGAGAAGGGGAGAGGAGGACTGAAGCCTCATCCACCTCACTACCCTTTCCTTCTTCCTAGGCTGAGCACTGGGAACATTTTGATGAGCGCACAGCCCCACAGGAGACATCAGGGGGCTTACCTATGAGTAACTGAGAGGAACGATTACAGAATCTGCAGCAAAAGGGCACTTAGTGCCCAGAAATTTTTTTTCTTTGTGCATGAATGTGTATGTGAGGATTCAATTTTCATTCTCCCTCTTTTTTTCTTTCTTTTCTTCTCTTATTTTCTGTTTGCTGTTTATGTGCATACATGAATGATTGAGTGTTCATCTTTCAGTTTATCTTTTTTTGTGTTCTTTTCTTTTTTTAGTTTAATGTGTGTGAATGTATTTGTGAGGGTGCAATTTGGTCTCTGCTTTTATTTTCCTGTGGTTTTGTTTTATTTTGTTTTTATTTTATTTTATTTTTGTCCTTTCTATTTATTATACTTTCCTCTGTTCTTCTCATTTCTATTACTTTATATTGGACTCAGAGAGTACACACATGCACCCACTGCATTGTCATATAGAGTGGTGTTGGGGAGTGGGTCTCAGGGAACCTATACCCAAATCAGCAATCATTGTGATTTCCAAGTAGTTTCTGAATACTAGCTGCCCATCCTCCAACTTATTTGATTCTCAAACTACAAGAGACAACAAACCTTCCCACCTCCATTCCTGTTTCAAAACAGAACAAATTCAGAGCCCTGATCCGGGAAAGATAGAGAGCCAAGCAAACATCAGAAGTCAAAGCCCTTCCCACTGCCACTGAATAATGGAACTCAAGAGAAAAGACAGAGGTCTGTCATAAATGAGGAAAATTCCACAGAAGACCACAAGTAACTCCCAGTGTAACAAAGAGACAATGCCTGAAAAAACAGAACTCAGAACCCAAACAATGGAAGTCACCAACAACTGGCCCCAGAATACAACAGGAAATAAGCAATGGAGCAAAGAGTGAAAAAGACACAAAAAAGACAAGATGCAACACTGAAAGAACTTGTAACATAGATTTTGGTCACAAAAAATTTCATCCAGGAAAAAAATAACAAGATGACAAGCATGAAAAGCAGAATTAATCAAGCAGAAGAAGGAATCTCAGACTTTGAAGATCAAAACATGAAATTAACCCAATCTGTAAAAAACAAAGAAAGAAAATTCAGAATGAAAGAACAAAGACTCCAAGAGATGTACGATTATACCAAAAGTTCAAACCTACACCTGATTGGTATCCAAGAAAAAGAAAGGGAAATGGAGAACACATTGGAATAAGTATCCAGGAGGTTATCCAAGAAAACTTTCCCCATCTCACCAGAGATGTGACTATCCAAACACAAGAGATACAGAAAACCCCCACAAGACATAAAATGAGAAGACCAGCCTCTAGACACATAGTAATTTGCCTACACAAAGTAGTACAAAAGAAAAAGCCCTAAAGAGAGAAAGGCTAGATTACCTGCTGGGGAAGACCAATCAGAATAGCAGCAGATCTATCAGCAAAAACACTACAAGCTAGAAGGAACTGGAGTTCAATTTTATCAAAGTCCTCAAAAATATATACAATTTTAACCAGGAATTTCCTACCCAGCTAAACTTAGCTTCATCAGCAATGGAGAATTAAAATCCTTCCCAGACATCCAATCCCTAAGAGATAATGCAGCTTCCAGACCTACTTCTATAGAGGAGATGCTTAAAAAGGTATTAAACACAGAAGAAAGAAAAAAAAGAATGACCACACACTTCCCAAGAGAACAGGACACAGAATCAACAGAAACGACATCATGATTGCAAACTTGAAAACACCCACAAACATCAACCCAAAAGTTAAAAGAAAACAAAGAAAAAGTTTTGTAAGAACATCATAATGGGAATAAACATTCAAATTTCAATAATAAGCCTGAATGTGAATGGATTAAATGCACCACTGAAAAGGCATAGAATGAAAAACTGGATTAAAAACACAACCTGATAATTTGCTGCATCCAGGAATCTCATCTCACCACAAGGGAAAGTTAGAGGGTAGAAAATGGATTTCCAGGTAAACAGATCACAAAAGAAAGCAGGAGTCAAAATCTTAATATTGGACCGACCAAACAACCTTTGAACTATCAAAAATTTAAAAAGATACTGAAGGACACTACATAATGATAAAAGGTTCAGTCTATCCACAAGAAATATCCATCCTAAACATATATGCACCCAACACAGGAGCACCAGCATTTAAAAATCAGCTACTAAGTAAACTAAAACGAGATATTGACTCTAACACTATCATAGCTAGGGACTTAAATACTCCACTAACAATCCTAGATAGATCATTGAGGCAAAAAATCAACAAAGAGATCTGGAACCTTAACTCCATACTTGACCAAATGGACTCAATAGATACCTACAGAACATTCCACCCAAAAACCATACATTCCATGATTGATCACATTACTGGCCATAAATAAATGTCATAAGGTTGAAATACTGCCATGCACCTTCTCAGACCACAGTGGAATAAAAATAAATATCAACACCAACAAAATTTTCCCCAAACCCACAAAGATATGGATACTAGACAGCCTGATGCAGAACGACTCCTGAGTCAACACAGAAATCAAAACAGAAGTTAAATGATTCCTGGAAACAAATGAAAATGAAGAAACACCTTACCAAAAGGTATGCCATGAAAACAGTACTAAGAGGGCAATTTATATCTCTATGAACACACATCAAGAAAATGGAAAAATCACAAGTTAATAGTTTAACAAATCTCCTAAGGGAAGTGAAAAGACAAGACCACCAAAACTCTAACTTTAGCAGAAGAATCCTGATCACCAAAATAAAAGCCCAAATATAGGACATAGAAGAAAAAAACATCATAGAAAAAATCAACAAAACAAAAAGCTGGTTCTTTAAAAAGATAAACAAGATTGATGAACCCCTTCAGAATGACCAAGTAAAAAAGAGAAAAAGTCCAAAAAAACACAATCAGAAATGCAAAAGATCAATTCACAACTGACCCCAAAGAAATACAAACAACTATAAGAGATTACTATGCACAGTTGTATATCTGTATAGAAACAAATTCAATAACCTAAATGAAATGGAGGACTTTCTGACATCATACAACCTTCCAAGGTTTAGACAACAAGACATTGTTGACATTAAATAGGCCAATAACAACCAGGAAATTGACTCTTACATAAGAAAACGTCCTCAGAAAAAAAGCACTGTACCAGATGGCTTTCCAGCGGAATTCTATAAAATATACAAGGAAGAGCTGATACCAATCCAATTGAAAGTATTTCAGACAATTAAGAAAGACAGAATTCTCACCAAATTATTTTACAAAGCTTACATCATACTGATACCCAAATCGGGTAAAGTTCCAACAAAAAACAGAGAACTACAGGCCAATATCCCTGATGAACACAGATGCAAAAATTCTCAACAAGATTCTAGCAAATTGGATCAACAACACATCTCAAAAACCTTCCATCATGACTAATTAGGCTTCATCTCTGGGATGCAGGGCTGGTTCAACATCCACAAGATAATACTTGCAATTAAATTCATCAACAGATATAAAAACAAGAACCACATGATTATATCATTAGAAGAGGAAAAAGCTTTTGATGAAATCCAGCATCCCTTCTTGATAAAAACCTTTGAACACCTAGACATAGAAGGAAGTTACCTCAAATAGTAGGTACCATCTACAATAAACTCACAGCCAACAAATTGCTAAATGAACAGAAACTGGAAGCATTTCCCTGAAAACCGGAACAAGACAAGGATGCTCACTCTCAGCTCTCCTGTTAAATATTGTGTTGGAAGTCCTAGCTAGAGTAATTCAACAAGAGAAGGAAATCAAGGGAATCCAAATAAGAAAAGAGGAAGTTAAGTGATCCCTTTTTGCTGGCAATATGATCCTGTATCTCAAAAATCCAAGAGAATCTGTCAAAAACTTCCTTGGAATGATAAAGGACTTTGGCAAATTCTCAGGGTACAAAATAAACATGCAAAAGATAGTTGCATTCTTCTATACCAACAACAAACAGGCAAAGAAAAAACAGAAAACAAAATTCCATTCATGATAGCCACAAAAAAAAGAGAAATACCTCAGCATCTTCCTAACCAGAGAAGTAAAAGACCTATACAATGAAAACTACAAAACACTGCTCAAAGAAATCAAAGATGACACAAACAAATGGAAAAATATTACATGCTCATTGATTGGAAGACTCAACATTGTTAAGATGTCCATCCTACCTAAGGCAATTTACAGATTCAATGTAATACCCATTAAATTACCAACATCATTCTTCTCAGACCTGGAAATGACAATATAGAAATTCATATGGAAACATAAACAACCATGAATAGCCAAAACAATCCCCAGAAAAATAAACAATGAGGGAAGTATCATACTTCCAGACTTTATACTTTACTATAAGACTACAATAATCAAAACAACCTGTTATTGGTACAAGAGCAGACATATAGAGCAATGGAACAAGACAGAGATTACAAAAACAAAAACTCACATTTTTCAACCAACTCATCTTTGACAAAGCCTCCACCAACAACCACTGGGGAGAGGATACTTATTTAGTAAATGGTGCTGAGAAAACTGACCGATCACATGCAGAAGATTGAAACAATACCCCTACCTATCACCATACACAAAAATCAACTCTAAATGAACTTAAAACCTAAACATAAAACCTCAAACTATTAGAATTTTAGAAAACACAGGAGACACTCTCATGGGAATCAGGGTAGACAACCAATTCCTAATCAAAACTCTAGTTGTCTATGCCTTAAGAGATAAGATAGACAAGTGCGACCTAATCAAACTGAAAAGCTTCTGCAAAGTAAAAGAAACCAACAAGAGAGCGAGACAGCCCACAGAATGTGAAAAATATTTGCCAACTGTGTATCTGACAAAGACCTAACATCCAGGATCTACACGGAACTCCATCATGCCAAAAGGAAAAAAACCAAACAGCCCCATTAAAAAGTGGGCAAAAGACTTGAATAGACACTTCTCAAAAGGAGATATACAGGCAGTCAACAGACACATGAAAAAGTGCTCAGCCTCACTCATAATCAGAAAAATGCAAATCAAAACCACATTAAGATACTACCTAACCCCAGTAAGAATGGCCATCACTAATAAAACAAACAACAGATGCTGGTGAGGATGAGGAGAAAAGGGAAAGCTTCTACACTGCTAGTGGGAATGCAAACTAGTTCAACCTCTATGGAAAACAGTGTGATTTCTAAAAGAACTAGAAATTGACCTTCCATGTGATCCAGCAATCTACCTTCTGGGAATATACCCAGAGGACTTCAAATCATTTTACCAAAAAGATACCTGTACACAGATGTTTGCTCTAGCACTATTCACAATAGCAAAAACATGGAACCAACCATGCTGCCCATCATAACTGGACTGGATTAAAAAAATGTGGTACAAATACATAATAGAATATTGCACAGCCATAAAGGACAAATATATGGACTTCACAGCCACTTGGATGTATTTAGAATCTATAATACTCAATGATCTATCACAGAAACAAGGAACTGAGTACCACATGTTCTCACTCATAAACAGACCCTGAACATTTACCATAACACTATAACAAAGGGATTGGCAGTAGCAGGATACTGCCAGGGAGGGAGGTGGGGACCATATGACATCAATATGTGTAACTAATCTCAAATCAGGCAAAGTAGGGACCAAAGGAAGGCCCAAACTTTACCTGTATGGTGACCACCTGTATACCTAATCCTGAATTGTACCTCACATCTTTAAAATAAAAAAGAAATTAAATAAAACAAAACAAGTTGCAAAGATTTAGTATAGAAAAGAAGTACAATATCTCAATAATTTTTGTATTGTTTACATTTTGAAATGGTAAGGTTATGGATCTACTATATTGAGCTAAATAAGGTATTTTTTATTACATTTTATTTCATCTGTTTCTTTTAATAAAAAAAAATTGCGACCTGTATCTGTAGCAAATATTATGTTTCTATTGGATAACATTACCCAGAAAAAATCCAGGAAATATAGTCCACCGTGTTTTTCTATTCAAAAGAATTCATTGTCTTATTAAATTCATAATACAATCCATTCCACATTTTGTAGGTGATAAAACTTAAAGAGGCTATGGAGCCTGCAATAAATTACACAACTAGTAACTCATAGAACCAGGCCTTTCTCACATTTGAATCCATGTCTGATTGTCAGCCTCATTCAGACGTGTCAGTAATATTCTGTTGAGGTAATCGTTCATCTTAGAAATGCATAAAATGTGTTTAAAAGAACAGAATATTCTGTGTGGAATTAAATACATACAATTTATTAAACTCACTTAAAAGAACTGCAAACAGCACATAAATATAATCAGAGTGATATATCAGTGTTTTCAGCAAACTACCCTTCATGAGATTTTAGGAGGGACTAGAATACATGTAAAGAGGGAGTCCAATTATGTGTCTTGCACATTCTAGGCATTTTCCATAGGTTATTCCTAAACAACTCATGCCTGTAATACCAGAACTTTGGGAAGTTGAGGCGAGAGGATTGCTTGAGCTCAGGAGCTCAAGATCAGCGTAGGCAACATAGTGAGCTCTCATCTCTACAAAAAATTTAATATACCTAAGGTATGATAATGATACCTGATAATTACTAGAATTTCCTGATTGCCAGGGACCATATGGATGTGTGACATAGTCACAATCCTCAGAGCTGTCCTATAAGAGGTACAGTTAACTTGAGCTGGGAGAACTGAGTCTCAGAAAGGTGGATAAAAAACTCTCTGAAGTCACACAACTCTAGGAATTAGTGGCTTTTCAATTGGCTCTGGCTGACTTCAGAGTTTACACTATAAATCACTCTGCTGGTCACACGGGATGTATATATGGTAGTAGCCAAAAATAAGGCCATGAAGATTGGTTGGAGTCAAACTGCAGAAGAACATGATTTCCAGACTGTTTTCCATTTGTTCTCTGGGCAATGAAGAGAAGTTAAACTTGTGTGGACAGCAAAATGGCACACTCAGAATGTGTTTTAGGGTGATTCAGTTTCAGTTTTATTGAATTTGTTTGTATAGGATACACGCACTAAGATCAAGAGCTCTGTTAATTATAGTGTGTTCTTCCATTAAAATTTAATTCACAGTGACATTATCTGTCATAGATTACCAAACACCTGGCAGTTGTGTCGAAAGAGCAGAACCCAAGAATCTCCACATTGTTGATTTTTATTCTTCTTTTAGAGGCCGTTCTGGATGTGGGAAAACTTTAAAGTCAAGTTGCTATTGGAAGATCTTAAACTAGAATTGTTCCTGTGTCCTGTATTTTCTATCAATCAATGACAGCATTTGCTATTTTGTTTCCTAAGTCAAAAAGATCATGAAAATGAGCCAATTCTAGTCTTTAAAACTTTAACATATTCTAGTTAGATGAAAAACGATATAAGTTTGTGCTTATTTTTATGTGCTATTACAATAGAGAAATATCTGGAAACTACAAACCATATATTTATGACTTTGTTTTGCTATAGAGATGTGGGGTACAAGTCGGGATTATGTAACATAAGTAATCTATGTGCAGGTCAAGTTTGGGTCTCCAGCCAGTTCTTACTTCCCTTGGTTTAAGACCAGGTACCTTTTGTTATAAGCCATATTTAAACAATAATAGGGAGGTAAGTAAAATAGAAAGTCCTAAGATTTCATGACAGATTTTTTCCTATGGAATTTCAAAGAAATGTCAAACACATGAAACCAGATAACAACTGAAATGTGTACATGCAAGACTTTCAGACTTCAATGATATATGTAATGCTTTTTCAGATAAGCTTTGTTGTGTGGTTGTTTGAAATTATTTTGTTATTTGTAACAAATATCAGGTTCAAAAAAATATCAGTTTCATCATAAGAGCCTATACTGTAATCCAGATATTGTCCACTCATTAATTCATTCACTCATATATTTGACAATTATTTGTTGAAAATGGAACAGATGCTAGAACACCAGGAACAGTATTCTAGGTGCAAAGTGACATAGTATTGAATAAGACAAACAAATGCTCAAGATCATGGGGCTTTCACCTATGATATCTGTAGGGAAGACAGGTATCTCTCTTGCCCAGGGCTTGTTCAATATATGTGGTAGTATTACTTACATGCTTTATCCTGATGGGAATAACAGAAGAAATGATGATGATGGGAGAGGTAATTAAGGTGCAGAATCCTTGACTAGGTAAGGAAGGAGGGAATTAGAGCATTCATACCTTTATCTGACTGCAAAACTTAGATCCTTTACACTTCTCCACTTCACCACTGTAACAGTTGTTAAAGAAATTTAAGTATTTGAGACTTTAGAAAAACATATGTAAAGTGCCAAGGAGAATGAGTACAGAGTAGCTTAGCCTCTATTTCAAGAGGGATGCTGTTGGCACAAATGAAAAAGAGAAAAAGCATATGTTAACTTTGGAAGAAACCAGATGAGGGCCTAGATGGGACTGTGAGAATGGAGAGGAGAGGCGCAGTTCGGAGAAAGCAGAGGAAACATTGAAATGAAAGGAGAGAAATGCTTATGACAAAACCTCCTTAAACTGGAAAAGTTATTGGCCAGAGTGAGTCATTTACCAAAAGTCTATTTATTTACAAAGGACCACAATTATGTGTTTTCAACAACAAAAAAAGTCTTTTCAAAACATTTATCTTCTCAAAAGGCATATACTAGTAAATTAGGCATAAATCTTTTAGATGCAAGAAAAGTCATTTTAAACAAAAAGTTGTAGACTGGATGACTGTATGATTTATGCATTCGACATTTATATATAACACGTACATTGCATATAACATACTCATTTGAATTGATACATAATCATATGAATGTATGATTTGCTTTTTAAAAGTCATCAAAATTCTATTATTATGTTTATGCTACCTAGAAATGAAGATTTTAAAAAATTCTTCATTTTCCAGATAACAAAGGCAGTACTGATCTGGATCCCTTGATACCAGAAAAGCTTTTTGCAAGATTAAATGGGATTACCACCAATAGGTCCACAGGGTGTTTGGATTTGAATTAAAATATAGAAACCTTATTAACAAAATTTACATTCCTCCCTTAACTTTAATCTAATTTTACTGGTATCTTGGCCTCTAACATACAGCAATTCTGCAGAATGGCACATGGCTTATAACCCATTTTTGTCATCCTAATCAGAAGTCACTGATCATCACTCCAGAGGAAAATAGATGCATGAATTTTAAACTGATCATCACGTTTGTATTTTTTAATGTATTACAAAACAATATTTTATTCATGAAAACATTAAATATTATATTACTGGCAAAGCATTTTCTGGTACCTTGAAATTTATTCTAGACCAGATAGTTTTCCTTTGCTCCTTACATAAGTGCTGTTTTTTAGCTGACTCTCAGTTCTCCAGATTCCCCAAGACCAGTGACAGTAGCTTCATTCTCAAACAAGGAAAATTTACCTGGACCCCCTGCAGACAAGGCCTTAGCCCCAAGGAATTGTATTAATGATGTTAATTTTATGCACTGACATTGGCAATGGGCTTTGTGAGGAAGACAAAGAGATCTTGGAGTTTCACCTCCTCTCATAAAGGATTTCTTTCTCTGTCATTTGCCAGGACATAAAGAGTGGGGCCCCAAGGTGAAATATGGAAATAAATTACTTGCAACATCCTCAGTGATCCATGCTTAGTCACTGAAATGGTTACTCATATTTAAATGGCAAAGCAAATGACACTTGAAGCAGGGGAGAAAGGCCATGTTATTTGGTCCAACATGTTCATCCTCATGTATTTGACTAGTGCAAAATAATACATTGACTGTTATGGCCGCAAAGTTAATGAAAACATATTCAATTTGCAATAAAATAAAACAGACATGAATTCCAATACAAAAGTCCAATTCAGAAAAATTTGTATAGGGTGTGGTGGCTCACGCCATTGGGAGGCAGAGGTAAGAGGATTGCCTGAGCCCAGAGATTTGAAATCAGCCTGGGCAACTTGGTGAGACCTCATCTCTACAATTAAAAAAAAATAGCTGGACTTGGTGACACGCGCTTATGGTTCCAGCTACTTGGAAGGCTGAGGTGGAAGGATCACATGAGCCCAGCAGGTTGAGGCTGCAGTGACCATGAGCATGCCACTGCACTCCAGCCTGGGCGACAAAGTGAGACTCCTACTCAAACAAACAAGCACAACAACCTGTATAAAATATTTTTAAATTTTTTAAATATATCCATCTGGAATTTTCTATGACACCATCCTATCCAAGCTTTTATAAAACTAAGAAAAATAAGATAGAAGATGATATCCTTGGCTTGTTTATTCTCTAAGAAAGAGGATAATTGTGAATATTCTACTCTTAATTTATGGCAGAGACAGAAATTGCAATTCATCTTTTAATTTTTTTAGATACATGAAATTGAAGGTGTATATGTGAACTAAAAGAGAAGTAAGAGTGCTATGTGACCAAGTCCTCTGGATATGATGTTATATAATGCCTGGCTCTCAATGGAGAATTTGGAAGAAAAGTTTTTTTGTTTGTATTAATAGTATTAAATGAAAACATCTTAGGCATATGTGGCTAGTGACTGTAAACATGGATAGCACAGTCTTACAGTATAAACACACAAAGACTTTCTCTTTATAATGTTCTTCCTTATCTTCCTGCCTTCTTTCCCTTTCTTCCTTTCCTTCTTCTCTTTTCATTTCATCTCCCTCCCTCTCTCCCTCTCACCTTTCCTTCCCACTTCTGTGTCTGTGAGACCTGGACTCTAAGTCATTAATACAGAGCTTAAAAAAAAATAAGTTCCATTTAAAGATACACAAAATTTTATACACACTAGTTAACATCCAGTCACAAAAATGACTACAAGCTTTCTAGCCAGAAGAAAGGGAAAAGCAAAATCAATTACACACAGTATACAGAGTCACTAAGCTAACTCAAATGAGTTACTCCCAACAAGAACTATCCCATTCTGATATTATAAATCTGAACTCTTATAACAAGCTAAAATATGAGTACAAAATGATGAACTATTCTATAAAGGGTACATGTGTTACTTTTTCAGACTTACTTGAAGAAATAAGAGTCTGCTCTGTAACATACTAGAAACCAGAGTTCATCTTTCAGCACTTCCTCATGCCCTCTCACAATACCTAAGTCAAAAGTTGATCTTTATAAAAAGAGTTGGATCCTGAAAAAATTAAGAAAAATTAAACTGGTAGCGTTGTTTTACTATTCCATACATTTTATCTCATTCAAGTTATTTAACAATGAGCCCCTTACCCTATGACCCTGAAAGAAAACAATATTGTAGCACTAAAACTAAACCTTGTGAATATAACGTGATGAAAATACATTAAAAATTTAATCCAAAAAATCACTTTTTCTTATTTATAAATAAAAAATTATAAAATAAGAATTTTATAACCTCTTTAAGAAAGCATACTGTATTTTTAATTATATCAGAAAACTTTTATGAAAACATCATCAACTTCACCAAATGTGAAGATTCAGCAATACAATACTTATGTGTCTTGAATGTCTTTGAACCAGCATTCAGGTTCTGTAAGACATGAAGCTCATCTTTTATGTGACTCAAAGGGAAAGAGTCATGGGTTTGACTACCAAAAGTACTGAAAATATTTTTGCCTCATTATTTATTTATGCTAAAGCAATATTTTTATTTAAATTTTCAATCAAGCTACATTAAACATTTACTCCTCTAATCAGCTAATTGAGGCTAAATGTACAATTGCTTCAAAATGCAGATCGGGACTGTACCTTCCTTTAATATAAAAAGTGCAACCCGCCCATCAATCACACTTGCACAAGGGAGGGAATTGGCAGTCGCTGGACACTGCTAGAGGAGGTGGGTAGGGTATATAACAACATGAAGGGTACTTGGTTCTAAACCAGAGGAAGTGAGGACCAGTTGGAGGCTCAAACTTCACTTGCATGCAGCCCCCTTCTGTAGTTAATCCTGACTTGTACCCCACATCTCTATAATAAAATTTTTTTTAAAGGTGTCTCAAAATAGATAACCTTCGCCATCCCTCTGGAAGGACAATTTTAGGTTTTACTAGACCCTAGGGTCCATAAAGTGTGGCTAGTTATGTCAGTCTCTCCTGGCATCCTCCCTCTATCCCAAACACTCAACAATCATAATGGATTACTCTACGTGTGACTCTCGTTTTATCCAAATGTGAGAGGGACAAGAAAAAAGAATTACAAGCACTTTTTAAAAAAGAATGTTGATGTTATGCTACTTTTATGTTCACTAGAAGGCACAACTAAAATATCCAGAGTCCCTGTAAACTAAATGATATGGCTAAAGAAATATTACTAAGACACTGGAGTAATAATTCACAACTCTTGTAATGGAAAGGGTCTTGGCTCTTTCTAAAGCAGGAGACAGATATACAGAATACATAATGATGTTCAAACTGTGTGTTGTGAAACATACTTGAATAAATAGACCTGAGCCAAATTTATTCTTTATCATTTTGCTTATTGTTGTTCTCTTATTTCCTATAAAATATTGAAAATTGTAATTAACTACTTTGAAATTCAGTGTGTAGTCGGGCTCGGTGGCTCAGCCTGTAATCCCCCACCTTTGGGAGGCAGAGGTGAGTAGAATGCCTGAGCCCACGGGTTCAAGACCCGCCTGGGCAGCGAGACCTCATCTCTACAATAAATGAAAAAATCAGCCAGGCGTGGTAACGTATGCCTGTAATTCCGGCTACTTGGACGGCTGAGGTGGAAGGATCGCCGGAGCCCAGCAGGTCGAGGCTGCGGTGGCCGGGAGCGGCCACTGCACTCCAGTCTGGGCGACAGAGTGAGACTCCAACTCAAAAAAAAAAAAAAATAGAAATTCAGTGTGGAGCTGCAATTGTAATACGTCAACTTGGATTGACATAATGTATTTATGCATTGGAAAATTTATAAAAATACATGCAGGATAATTATATAGGAACTCGTATATATATAGGAAAATTGCCACGCCCTCTTTGGGGAATTATGATTTTTTTCCTCAAATAAAAGGAATTCTTGTAATGACTTTTTTTTTCTTTTTGGTTGAGAATTATCTCCCTTTTCTGTAGAAACTAATGGTCAAATAATGGATTGTGCCAATCATTATGAGCTTCATTCCAGCTGGGGACCCATAACTTTTATTGTGGTCCATTATCTGACCATTAGAGGCCACAAGTGTCCTCAGCACAATTGTGTAACATTTTGCTGAGGGAAAGGTGTGGAAACTGTGGAGGCAGCAGGTTTTCTAGTATCTGAAGTAATGGAAACCCCAAACCTATATTGAGAACATTCATTTTCCTTATGCTGAAAATTTTATAGTGTAGGCCTCTTGGATAAAGTTTCTTTATCCAAGCCTGTCAGGAAACCAAATATTCAACTTATTACTGATGTGAAAACATTCTTATTTTTCTTTTCTAGAATGAGTTCTGATGCTAAGAAGGGTTCATTATATTTATTTAGCTTATAAGCCCTAAATAGCTTAGAAATAATATTTTTGTTTACTTCTTGTTTTTTATCGAACCATGACTGATATACAAAAATTGCACATATTTAATGTATATATCTTCCTGAGTTTGGACATATGCACACACCTATGATACCATCACTAGACTGACGGTACTAGTGTAACCATCACCTCTAAAAATTTCCTTGTGTTCTTTTGTGGGTTGGTTTGTTCGCTTTTATAGAATCACTTAACATGAGATGTATCTTCCTAGCCTATTTTAAAATACACAATATCATACTTTTAACTATGTTGTTCAGTAGATCTCTCGAACTTATTATAAAAAAGAAACTTTATTCCCATTGAAGAGCGATTCTTCATTTCCCCTTCCCCAGCCCCTGACAATCATAGTTCTACTCTTTGCTTCTATGAGTTTGACTATTTCAGGTACCTCACATACATGGAATCATGTAGTATTTGTCTTTCTGTGACAGAGTTTTATTCAATTAGCATAATGTCCTCCAAGTTCAGTCATGTTAATGCAAATAGAAGGATTTTTCTCTTTTTTAAGACTGAATAATTTTCCATTGTATGCGTCTACTGCATTTTAAAAATTCATCCATTGATGAATAGTGGGGTTGTTTCCATATCATGACTATTGTGAACACTGCTGCAATGAACTAGGGAGTACAAATATCTTTTTATGATTCCAATTTCAGTTCTTTTGGATATACACTTGAAGGTGAGATTGCTGGTTCATATGGTATTCTTAATGTAGGGGGAACATCCAAGTTGTCTTCCGTAGCGGCTGCACCATGCTACATTCCCACCAATATAAGGGTTCCAATATCTCTACATCCTCACTGACACTTATCTTTGGTTTGGTTTGCTTGTTCATTTGTTTTTGACAAAAGCCTTCTTAACAGATGTAGTTTTGAGTGGCATTTCCCTGAAGATTAGCGATGTTGAGCACCTTTTCATATACCTGTTGGCCACTTGTATATCTTCTTTGGAGAAATGTTTGAATTGTCAATATATTCTGATCTTAGAGAATACTTACTTCACTGACCTACTATAAATGAATAAGTTAGAAAGATATTTGGGATGCTCAAGACCAGCACCAAATACTCATGGCCTGCCCTAAGTCTTGATGACTCCTAAAAAGATAAGAGAAACTCAAAGTAACATTAAGTGAAGCTTCTTGTTTATGTGAGTTTCTTTGTTGAAAGAAAATAGGACCATAAGAGATAAGATAGACAAGTGAGACCTCATCAAACTGAAAACCTTCTGCAAAGCAAAAGAAACCATCGAGAGAACTGGGTGACAGCCCAAAGACTGGGAAAAAATATTTGCCAACTGTATATCAGACAAAGGCTTAATATCTAGGATCTACAAGGAACTCAAGTGTGCCAAAAAGAAAAACAAACAGCCCCATTACAAAGTGGGCAAAGGATATGAATAGACACTTCTCAAAAGAAGACATGTGAGCCGTTGACAGATACATGAAAAAATGCTCAGCCTCATTAATCATCACCAAATAAATACAATTTTAAAACCACACTGAGATACTACCTAAATCTGGTCAGGATGGCCATCATCAATAACTCAAAAAACAATAGATGCTGGAGAGGATAAGAAAAAGGAACACTTCTACACTGTTAGTTGGAGCGTAAACTAGTATAATCTCCAAAGAAAACAGTATGACAATTCCTAAAAGATCAAAAAATTGACCTTCCTTATGACCCAGCAATCCCCCTTCTGGGAATATACCTGGAGGAATTAAAATCACTCTATGAAAGATACCTGCACACGCATGTTTATTGCAGCATTATTCACAATAGCAAAAACATAGAACCAACTGTGCTTACCATCAAAAGTAGACTGGATAAAAAAATATGGTATATATACATGGAATATTATGCAGCCATAAAGAAGGACAAAATTATGAACTTCACAGCAACTTGGATGGACTTAGAGTCTATAATACTCAGTGATCTCTCATTTAGAAACAAAGAACTGAGTACCACATGTTCTCACTCATAAGCAGACCCTGAACAATTACCACAATACTATAAGAAAGGGATTGACAGTAGTGAGAAACTGCCAGGGGAGGGAGGGAAGGAGGGAGGGAGGGGACACTTCATCAACAAGTGTACCTGATCTCAAACTAGGCGAAATGGGGACCAATGTGAGACCTGAACTTTACCTGTACAATGACAATTTGTATGCCTAATCCTGAATTGTACCCAACATCTTTAAGATAAAATTTTTAAAAAGAAAGAAAATAGGTACATCATTTTAGCTACTGTTCCCATGGTAAGCTATTGACAAGTTCTTTGCTACACCTGCCAATTATCAACATCAGGATTATTTTCTACTTGTGCTATACCTCTAACCATTACCACACACCTTGATTGACTTAAAAAGAAGCATATTTTAATATGCTGCATTTTTATGCCAATCTTGGCCCATCTTTCATCTGGAGAATGGGAAAGACAGGTGCTGTATTTCTTGAGCATAATATAAAGTATACAGAGCTCAGAAACAGCTCAAGTCCTCCATGAGTAATAAAATAAAAGCTTCTCATTTCTCTTGTCATCTATTTCCCAATTCTCTAATAATCTTGAAAAATCCTTATGACTCACAAAAATTGGTGGTTATTCTCAGCTTAATTCTTATATCAAGCTCACATCTTCTATTAGCAGGAGGGTGGGTGGGAAATCTTTAGGTTAAACCCATTCTCTGTAGCTCTCTGACCCAAGGGCAAAGAGACCATTACTGAAACTGCTCTAATGGTTTTCTCCTGCTGTCTGTGAGGCTAAAAGTCTAGAATATTAATTAGGAAAGGGCCAAAAGACCACTTCATGGGCATTCCCCAAAGAGGATAATCTGTGTTTTTACTGTCACATACTATCTATATGCCAATGTTTATTCAATAATATTTAATAAGTCACATTTACTAAGCATCTACTATGTGCCAGACCTTGTTTTAAATGTCAAGATACTGTGTTAAACAAGATAGATGAAAATTTGTACTTTGATAGTGTTTATTCTCATGAAGAAAAGCATAAAAATAGAAATAATCAGACAATAAATATCAGTACAATTGCTATGAGAAGTATAGAATTATTGTATTGTGGAACATCCACTTTACATTGGGCGGGGAAGGAAAGACCAATGTCTGAGATTATGACATTGGTTTTTAAGAAGCAAGCTGCCATAAAAGATCTGAGGGTGAATATTCCATGTAGAAGGAAGTTGGGAAAAGGCTCCAGGACTTTATGAATTAAATGTCCTCAAAGAATAGATTGTGTGGCAGGAGCAGAGAGGTCAGACATGAAAGCTAAGGAGGAGCAATCAATGAAGTGGGAAGAAAACTAGGTGACATGGCACCAGATGTGGTTAACCAGGAGATCAGGACCCCCAAGTTGGTTTTTATTGTAGCTAAGTGTAACTGAAAGGCTTCGGAGTTTTCAAGTAATTATTTTCTCTTCTAAAAAGAGTAGTCTGCCCACCTTGCAAACAATTCATTATGTAGAGAGGGGCATAGTTAAGAGTGGATATAAGGATCAGTTAGAAGTCCACTGCCACGATCCAGGCCCTACTAAACTCATCCTGGTGTAAACTAGGGTAGAAGTGATGAAGATGGAAAAAAAGGGAGAGGTTCAGGATACACTTCAGCTGGAGAGTTGAAAGGATTACTAGAGTTTTAGAAGCAGATATGAGAAAAAGAAACAGGAAACCAATTATAATTTGTCTTTAATAACTTGGTAGATAGTTTATTGAGAGGAGGGGAAGAGTAGCATGGAGGTAAGAATCATGTGCTTTTACACTCCACTTTGGGTATGCCCACACCCACATTCCCCCAACCAACACACATATATACATACTCCATTATGGCATACATACTGTATATAATATGGTATGCATGTATGTGTGTATATTATTGGTATGAATATATAGATACACACTTTCATAGAACTCTAGGTTTTTAGACACTTCTTTTCTTAAAGATGCACTTACAAAATTTAATGACTATATTAGTGTTGGTATTTTATTAATTATCATATGTATTAAATTCTACATAGTAGAAATTAAAATTATTATCTGATGAGAATGAGAAGCTATTAAAGAAAATTTTCTGACAATTTCCTTCAGAGCCTCTGGCATAACACTGAATACATGCTTCCTAATCACTTTTACTTGGTATAAAAATGCATGAATAAATTATATACACACAAAGCTGCATATATATAGAAATGCACACATACATACTCATATGTATGTATGTATCTGATGAGAATGAGAAGTTATAAAAAGAAAATTTTCTGACAACTGCCTTCAGAGCCTCGGGCATAATGTGTATGCATATCCATGTGAGTATATATGCATTATGTATGCTTACATGTACATATGTATAAAATCCCTTATTAAAAAAATATATATATACACTTTACTATTAGACAAAATATTTTTTACTTACACACTATCTGATCCCTTTCTATGGTTCTGTACAATTCCTATCTGTATGCTTTATGCATAATTATTACAGTGAACATAAAATATATTTTTTGGAGAATGTTCTTTTCTTTCTTCAAGAAAGCATGCTGAAACGAGGTTTTCTCATATTTTGCTGTCATAACTAGTAAACTGAATTATTCACAGTCATCAGAGTAACTTTTCTAAAACAAATACCCAATCTTGTTCTCACCATTAAAGCTCTTCACTGCCTTACTGCCCTTGAGACCAAGTCCCAACCCTACTGTGTGTTATATAAAGCTTTTTCTGTCTGTCTTGGCCTCTGGCTAATTTTACAGCCCCTTCTATCATCAGACAACCAAATATCCTATGTTTTAGTTGTGAGCATTCTATGCTGCCATTTGTGCCTACTTAAGGATGCAGATGCATTGTTTTGTTTTATACATTTACCCCTTTACTCAACACTACTACTCAGAATGCCCTTCCCAATACTTTGTAATTTACTACTCATAGCTTGTTTATCCATGTCTTCTCAGGACCTTTGACAGTTTCTGACCCAGCATATGCCTTTTGGTATCTGTGTAGTCAGTCTTCCATATCTGTGGGTTCTGCAGTCATAAATTCAACCAACACAGACTGAAAGCATTCTGGAAAAAAAATTCCACAAAGTTCCAAAAAGCAAAACTTGAATTTATCTTGCACCAAGTGTTAATACTGCATTGAATCAATGCAAATGAAATGATATGTGGGCATTGTATTAGGTATTATAAGTAATCTAGAAGAATTACTATATAATATTGGTATAAACAAACTCAGCGTCATGTCTTCCATGAAGCTTTTGCTAAATCTCTTTACTTCTGAAATGAATCAACCCCTCCATCCTGTGTCCTCACTCTACCACACACATAAGGCAACAAAGCACTTCTTAATCACAGTGAAATATTTTTTATTAGTCTACAAATTCCTTTAAGAAATCTGGACGAGGTGCAGTGGCTCATGCCTATAACCCCAGCACTTTGAGAGGCCGAGGTGAGAGAATTGATTGAGGCCACGAGTTTGAGACCATCTTGGGCAACATAGTAAGATCCCATCTCTAATATATATATATAGTGGGTGGTGGTGCACAGATGTAGTCCTAGCTACTCAGGAAGCTGAGACAGGAGGATCGCCTGAGCCGAGGAAGTTGAAAAGTTGAAATTGCAGTGAACCATGATTGTGCCATTGCACTCCAGCCTGGATGATAGAGCAAGACACTTTTATGCTGGTATATCCTGTGCCTATAATAGTACCTAGTGCAAAGTATCATGGAAGACCAAAAAATAAGGAAATGTTTCCTCAAGGAAATAATTTGAAGGTCATCAGAATCAGAATTGAGGCAACATGAATATTTTCAACTGCCTTATGTATTCAACAAATATAATAAATACTTAAAATATTTAATCAGTAACCATCTTTATATTAGCCTTTCTATTTGGCACAGCAGTAAAAAACAAGCAAAAAAAACCAAGCTGTAACAACTAAATTCATTCAAGCAAACTGATCACTTTTTATACATAAGCTGTGACCTCTGGATCCAAAGAGATTACAACTCAAAGAGTGAGATGTGTACCCAAATCACCATGAAACAGGGGTCATATGATAAGTATTCCTGGAAGACTAGAAAAGTTCAGAAGATGTCAATCAAGGAGACCATGGAAGGCCAAGAACAAAGATGTCCTCTGAGCCTTGCCCAGAAAGACAATAGGAGTTTTTTTCATTTTTTATTTTTTGATGGACATTTTCCTTCCAGTTTATTTATTTAGGGGCAGTTGAGGTTCTGAGAGCCAAAGAAATGGAAACAACAAGATGTGAAATCCATTTCAGAAGGAAAAAAGAACAACAACAGCAGTGGCCGAGGAGAAGGCTATTGAACTTGAAAAGAAAAAATAGTCATCTATATTTTTGGCATGGTTCTAAACCAGAGATTGAGCATGCATCACTTGTGTATAACCACATGCCCAAGCATCCCACGTGGATATTTTATTTTATTATTTTTTTAACTTTTAACTTTTTTATTTTAAAGGTGTGGGTACAATTCAGGATTAGGTATACAAATGTTCATTATGCAGGTACCCTTGTTGATGAGGTGTGCCCTCCCTTCCCCGGGCAGATTCCCATTACTGCCAATCCCACCTCCCCATCCCCACACCACAGTTTCCAGCTACTGCCAATCCTTTTCTTATAGTATTATGATAGTTGTTCAAGGTTCGCTTATGAATGAGAACATGCGATACTAAGTTCTTTGTTTCTGTGAAAGATCACTCAATATTACGGACTCTAAATTCATCCAGGTTTCTGCGAAGTTCACCACATAGATATTTTAGAACAGAAGAACTAGGTAGAGCCAAGGATGTATTTTTTGATGAAGTAAAACTGTGAGATTCTGAGACCAACACTGCAGGTAGCGTACAAGACAAATAGAGGCCACCATGTTGGAGATGGAGTTGATGACCTGTACGGGCAAGTGTCAACTCCTGTTTCTTCGTTGACAAATTAAGTATTCATATAATGCATACATTGTGGAATTTCTAAACCAAGCCACTTAACACATACATCACCTCACATACTTATCATTTTTTCATGGTGAGAACACATAAAATCTAATCTCTTGGCAATTTTTAAGTACACAATACATTATTATCCACTAGATTTTCCTTGTTTTACAATAAAACTCCTGATCTTATACCTTAAATCTAACTAAAATTTTATACCTCAGTATAAAATTAGAACCATTATCTTATCAATCCTCTTCCCTTGACCTCTGGCAACCACCATTTTACTCTTTACTTCTTTGAGTTGAACTTTTTTAGATTCTACATATAAATGAGGAATACATGGTATGTGTCGCATATGGTTTGCATCTTTCCATGTCTGGTTTATTTCACTTAACCTAATGTTTTCTAGGTTCATGCACGTTGTCACAAAAAAAGTTTCTGTCTTTTGAAAGGCTGAATAAGCTGGGCTCAGTGATTCAGCCTGTAATCCCGCGCCTTTGGGAGGCTGAGGTGAGTGGATTGCCTGAGCCCGCGGGTTCAAGACCCGCCTGGGCAGCGAGACCTCATCTCTACAATAAATAAAAAA